>NC_083612.1:18556802-18786791 GCF_963584025.1 Labrus mixtus | reverse complement strand
TCTCCACTGTGTCGCTCAGTCCTGTCTCAGACTAGTCAAACCAGCCCATCCGGCCGCCCTGCTTTTGCGGAAAACTGGAATTCATGAGGACAAAGGCTGCAGATGTTTCTGCAGCAACGCTTCAATTACCATCTATTTTTTCCCATAGAGATAGAAGCCATATATCCAGTGTCCACCCAGTCATGCCGTTTTGTCACTGTGGAAACGATGCGTTAAGTCACAAGATTTATTTATTATCAGTTGTCAGAGGTATATGAGCCCTTCAGGAAGAGTTAACGGTGACACATCAAACCTGTCACAGGAGTCGTGAGGCACTGATATTTAGTGATGAAACAGTATATGGAAATCTGTAATATAATGCTAAAAAATATAGATAGACCTATTTACATGAATTATTGAATTGTTCAGCAAAAAGCCTTTGGAAGTAGGCCGTTGTACAATATTAGGCAATTCTGTTTAATACACCATATCTGAAAATAAAGTTTTTTTTGTTCCCCTTTGGTTTATCAGTTTGAACAAATACCTGCACTGTCTTTTCATTGAAGTACTAAGATAACAAGCAAAAATGTGTGCAGAGCTAAGCTCAATTTGAGTGATTCGATGTAAATGTATGTCCTCTGTTATCCTGTGTGCATTTGTCTTATACTGTATGTTCACCACTGCATTTGCCTTAGTTACCATCTCTCATCAGAGGCCTTGCCAGTCCGTAGGATTATGTGTTTGTTATCCCCAAGACTGGGTACATGAACAAACTTTGCTTTATTTACTTTGGCCATAAACAATTTTCTTAAACTGCTTTGTGTTGGAAATTGTAGATTGGATGATAGAAAACATTGTATTGGCAATAGAAGATGTTTTCCATTTCTTGTGGAGAAAATGGGAGTGAAGGGTTTTGTTTCTGTCTGGGTGTAACATGATCCTGTAACATGGCAAATGGGCTGAGGTCTTCAGTAAGATTATTCAGCAATGTCTGGGAAACACTCTGAAAAGCTCTCCGACTGGGCGATGGACACAGTTAATCCACGATTGTTTTGTTTTTTTAGGAGTTTGAGAAAGTGAAGATGTGGTTATTAACACTACAGAACGGTGTGATCTGCTCAATGTGTCTTTTCTATGTTGGACTGTTCTTTCATGCTAATCTTCAAGATACAAATTGTTGTCTTGTTGCAAAAGACACATTTTTTCCACTGTATACTAAACAATTTAATAAAAGATTATATGGAACTGGAAATGTGTAAGGCTCTTAATGTCCTTAACACTTCTCTGCTTTACAGTGCTGCTGTTTCACCTGATGACCAGCAGGGGTCCTCAGCATAATGACAGAATCAACGCTAAAGGAGAAAGTCACAGAACAAACCAACAAAAAAACTTTACGTAAAGATGAAACGGATTGTGTGCTATTAAGTATTTCTTTCACATTTTAGATGATTATTATAACTGTCTTTACTGTTCTGCATCATATTCGTACACATACATAATGATATACATGGTTTCAACGGTTTCTTTGAGAGGACAAAAATGGGTTATGGGCCTCTTGACCAGAGCCTCTTCTTAAGTTGTCATGACATTTGTTATGGGAGAGAAAAATTCAGAAAAAAACGATATCTCAAAGAAAGTCATTATGACCAAAATGAGTCAATAGAGAGACAACCGCAAAAGAGAATGAATCAAACAGAAAATAGACACACATGATGACAAAAATATAAAACATACACATTGAGACACCGATTACCCACAGAAGTAAAACGACTTGACGAGAAACAGCTACAAAGGGATGTAAATAAAGAGTTAAAGACAACCAGAAAGAGAAGAGAGATCATTCCGTCAAGTGTCCAAATATTTTGCCATTGTGACAAAGCAATGGAATTTATGTCCAGCATTCATCTGACTTCTTGTCTATGACACATTTAGGTTTATGTTTCACTTATTTTATTAGTGATTTAACTTTTTACCCATTATCTGTTATGTGGGGATTTCTCTATGATAACATATCATAATGTCTCAGAGGTGTTGGCCTGGCATGCCAATGTTTCTTCAGAATTGAAAAAGTTTTGGCAACTCGGTTCACAATTCATTGTGACAGATAGATTAACAACATCAGGATTTGAATAGTTATCGATTTATTAAAGTTCAAACTTACAATACAAATAGTATCAATCGTGAAATCAATGAGTACATCTGATGATTTTGATTAAATAAAAGCACAGAAGGTCTACCAAAAAAAGCATTTATAAGGATTTTCAGACCTGAATGTTTTCCCAAACCCAGAAGCACAGCTTCAGTGTATAGTTACCTGCAGGTCACCCACATAAAACATTTATAAGGAGGACACACTGAATCATACGGACCCAGACATGTGATGAGCAGTCATGACATGTACCTTCTGCATGGATTACATTGAAGGAGATGAAATGGAAAAAGTGATCAATAAGTAATCAGCTGACATATCTGCAGTTACATAAATGCACCTTCCAACTCTGGGAAAGTGGAGGTCCATGTTGGTATTTATTGTCACTCTGACAATTAGCAACATGGAAAGACTGTGGCAGTTGCTTAGCCTTCAAATGTTGAGTTGCTGACTTTAAATAATTGTGCTGACATTAGTAATATAGGTATGATCGATGCTATGCTAAAACAGTGCTCCAGTAAAACCCCAAATAAGTTAAGTAGACAAACAAAGTAATTAAAAATAAATGTTTATATACTGTACACATGATTCTCTTTAAAGTATGTCTGTAGATACATCCAATAATTTTTGCAGAGCTTATACTATAACTTAATTTGTTTTTATTGGATTCAGGACAAATTGTATTACTCAAAACAATCATGAATGTGCTTACAGATTTTGACATCTAAACCTACTGATGCTTCTTGAAGCTGTAAATGGATTCAACTAATGCCGTTCAAAACCAGACACCAGAGTTTTTCTACATAAACACATGCATCATCATGGAAAGTAAAATTACTTAAAAAAGCAACACTTTACAAGCTAAGTCATTGAATTATTACTGACTAATTCTACAGTTTCAGAAAACTTCTCCTCCTCCTCTGCACACATACAAAACAACAGAACTTGTTACGCAGTTATATGACGTACAATAAGTGCAAAAGAGTGTTTCAAAAGCCATGGTGCCGTGGGTTGCAGCTGTGTTCATCGGAGAAGACGGCATACCCGGCTGTACTCTCTTCACAGTGTGGCTCTGCCAGAGTAGCTTTTACACTTGTCTTGTTGCTCTGTTAAATGGAGAACACAGTGCGGTAAGACTCACAGTACTTTACTTCACTTTAAATGAAGGAGGAATACACTGTTACTGTCAGGAGAAAGAAATAGAAAACTAAAAGGGTCACTAGTTTGAAGTTGTCAAAGCAAAATAGTTCTGCTGTTCATGTGCATCCTTATGTAAGAGCTCTCTGCAGTCAACCTGAAACCAAATGAAAGGAATACCTCTGTCTGCTTTATGAGTTATGATAAGGGAGTTTGGACCTCACAACTTTTGTGTAGATTATATTAAGTGACCGTTTAAAAAAGAAACTTGCAATCCAACATCTCCGCCAATTATTCTGAAAGACTTGAAACAAGTTTATTACACACTATGGGGTCACAGTGTAATTCTTTATTAATTAAAAAAGGTCCTAAGACTACACTATCTGAAATATTGCCCCCCCCCCCCCCCACACTGGGATGAAGAAACATCCTAAGAACACCACATAAACAAACCATTTGAGCTTTTATTAGGAAAGTTAGCAGTGAGCATATTCATGCATCCAGAAGACTTAATGTTTCTGATCTCATTTTTATCTCTTCTTGAGTATTTCTAAAAACTCGAGAAGGGGAATGTCTGGCTAGTTAGCTGCTACATGCGAGCGCTCAGCAATAAAAGTATGTTTTTAGTGCTTTTTATGTGAACAGCTCCAAAAACAATGAACTGTCAGAGAGTTTATAATGCTTGTTAGAAGTGCAGGAAACTGCAGAAGATGTCACTTATTTTCTCCAATACAGCAATATTGTATCCATTGTTAAAAAACTGATGAATTATACCAGCTTTAAGGCTCGATATAAAAACAAAGATGAAAATAATGGCGATGTTAAGCTAACACACTGGTTACATTTCAGTACTAACAAGATAATAAAGACAAATAAAATGAGCTGTTAAATTCTTACAATGCATGAAACATAATTCACAATGAGCATGACATGACATTCACAGTGATGACACTTTTTAATTACAGGAGACTCCACAGCCCAAACTTGTCATTTTAAAGGGTGGGAGGCAAAATGTTTTACTTACCTGAAAGCACTTGCTCTATTTCTTCAGATTCCTCCACAGCTACGGGTTTCAGCAGCAGGGCAAACAACACAGCAATGCCTATCACCTGTGAAAACAGAACCCAAAGAAATTCTCTGGTTAAGCTGACCCACACATTTGTATGCATCATTCTGCAGTAAGCAAATAATCTGTGCATGTGTGACTAAAAAGACGATTGTTTTAAGACCTTCAGAGGCTGCAGTATGAAGATGCTCTGGAACAGGGAGAGGCCAAGAGACATGACCCATTTGATGGACTTTGCTTTGCCGTACTGAAAGCCGTACAACAGGGTGAAGTAGGTGGACACTCCACTGATGGAGAGCAACAGGAACCAACCCAGGAACACACACCACCAGGGCAGCCAGCAGCCTCCTGTACTCTTCTTCTTCATCCTAATTATGGTAGGTGGGCTGCATGAAGGACAGGGTAGAAAAGAATAGAAAATGAATAAAATAATATGGCACAAAGGATCCTGCAAAAATGACTTTTCTACTCTACACAGATAGTGTGTATGCTGTGTGTGTGTGTGTGTGTGCGTGTGTGTGTGTGTGTGTGTGTGTGTTTGCTGACCAGTATGTCAGGTGGCTGGTTAAGACCATTTCCGCCTTGCGCACCAGCAGGTTGGCCATGTTGAGGGTCTGCTTGTAGTGGTTAACAATCATGAAGTTATTTGCATCCAGTTTCTCCAAGCTCATGGTGAGATGACTGAGACCAGCGAGCAGGAACTTGCTGCAGTACACCCAGTGGGGGCCGCTCTCACTCTCCCCTGTGATCGGGTGACAAAGAACCCCAAAATTATAACCATCTCTCTGAGAAGCACACTAAGTTGGATTAGTTTTAAAGATAGATTGATAGATAAAACTACTAATAATAATAATACAAATGATTACCTGACTTCACCCTGGCAATAGTGTGTGTGACATCACCACACACTATTGCCAGGCTAATTTTAAAGGATAATTTTTAGATTAGACAGAGGAGCCAGTGGAGAACATGTGTTACTCTTTTAATTGGCTAGAGCTATTTTACAAGACTTAATCAGGTGCTATATTTCAAAACACAACCTTGCATATGTTGAATGAATTCATGCACTTTGGCTAAGGCAGGGTAGAGGTCAGCGCTGCTCTCCAGTATGCCAACCTCTGGCATCTTGTTTCTTGGACTTTTGCTCAACCAAGAAATCACATCATGTGTTTCCTACGAAGGATTGAGAAATATTACAAAGGGTTAATGTATACAGTTTTAACTCATGCACAGGGAAGAAGTAAGATTACATACAATACCTTATAGGTCAGCTAAAGTCAAAGCCACGAGCACTGTTTATAGCTACTGCAACATAAACTGGAAAATGTAACTAGGTTTCACAGACCATTAATGAGATAAATAACGCACTTTAAGAGTGTCACATCCAGAAAGGTTTTATATTTTTAAAGTCACCTTCAGAATATTGGGTAAGGTTACAGCAGGAGGTCTCAAGACCTCCTCAGGGTCATCTTTTTTAGACTTTGAAACTATGCGAGGTTTGATGCTTCTGAAGATGGTGATGATGAGGATGTTGATTGGGAACATGAGAAGAGCACTCTGTACCCCGACCATGATCTCCTGCCAGGTAATATTCATTGATCCTGGAGAGAACATTATAGAAGCAAGGACCCAGCGTCAGTGATGCAAGCTAAAATGAAACCATGCCTAGGCATGATAATCACATCACAGATATTGTTGCACATTGCTTTTAAGGCTCTCCTCATTAAAGCTCAAAAGGGACTTCACTGTTTACTCTACATCATAAAGCTGAAGACAAAGTTACAGGTTCAACTGCAGTATATCAGAGTTTTCTGTTCAACTGGATGTGTTACTTCTATGAAGAAGGGGTAATAACATAATTATTTCTTCCATAGAAAATGTGGGGGTTGAATGCAACGCAGAAAGAAAAAGCATTTCAAGAAATTATTAACGCAGCCTGACGTGTCTTTGCTGCTACATATTTTAAGCTAAAAACATATTTTAAAATTATTAATTTAGTGTGCTTTGTAAGCTCTTATAGACAGTAAATATTGACTCTATTACACAACTATTAGCAAACAACTGATAACATTCATATAATGAGTGGTTTGCACTTTAAAATTAACTTTTAAGATTATTAAGGAACAGTTAAAAAAATGAAGACTAAAGATGTAATTCACCTAAAGAGAAGAGCACTGGTGAGTTTTCATTGAGGGGAATGTTCCAGAAGGCGATGTTAATGGCCATGGTGCAGAGGAGCAGGCTCATGCAGCAGGAGACTCTCTGGGCACGTGTGAACGGACTACGAGAGGGAGGATCCACTATGGACACCCAAATGTGCTCATCCCTGAAGCCAGTCGATGTTCTGCTCTGGAAAATATTCCTGAGATACAGAGATAAAACAAATCCCAAAATTTGACAATGTTTATTAACATGCATTCTGAAGAGCTGCGCTGGTATAGTGTTCAAACTCTGACCTGAAGCTGGCAATCTCGTTGCTCTTTGCAGCATTGAAATTTTTCTTGGTCATGCCGTCTCCACGGTCAGCACTCAGCCAGCAACCACAAAAGAAGTGCCACACATGTCGCGTTTGCAGGTCTTGTATGGTCACCTTGTTTATGTACCTTTTTATAAAGGAGAATTCATAAAACAACAGAGATCATAATTATTTACCATTATGAACATTTTAAATGGGAAATGCTGATATTCTTGACAGCACTGCAAACCGAGAACCTAAAATGATCAACACTATTGATGATGTGTGTTTTACTTTGGGATCTCTTTTCACTGCATAGATTACCTGCCTGAACCCTAAATCAAGGTTAGAAAATTAGTATAATAATGGTGTAAAAAAAAAGATGTATTTACTGTAATATGAGTACAGATATCATCAACCCCTGTTGCTTCATTGGCCATTTTACTGAGTACTACATTACAAGATTGTATATTGCCCACAGAGTTTTGTGTCATTCATTCACATTCTCCATCAATGCTTGTGTGTATCCATGTGAACCGTATTCTCAGAGTGGCATGTCATAAGAAGTGATAACAAAGAAGTGCTAAATGAGATGACAGGCATGACATTGAAAGTGTCACTGCAAATGAGCCAGCTAACTTTAAATAATTGTACCTGTATACAGCTCAAGGAAGCCTCCAAGAGCTGAATCAATCGAGGCATATAAATCAAATCACTATGTGTCACTTCAAGTTACAACATTTTAAAATAAAAAAGCTGCAGGTAATATTCATTCATACAGGTTTCTTTTGTTTTTCTATTTTCAGTGAGCTGTCTCAGACAGATTCAGAAAATTTGCATTTCAGTATACTGTCTCTGAAAGATGAAACTGTCTTTATCTCTACATGGTATTAAATGTAACAATCGTCATTAATGTGTGCTCATTTTCAGATTCTGTAGTACCATGATGGGTGACCTCCAGAGTTGTTGTGCTGCAGTCTGATGTTTCGCAGTTCGCCGATTGGAAAAGGTGTGGCCAACAGGAAAATATCGACGGCTCCTCTCTCAAACACTGGCTTGTCAGGATCTATGAGGTTGTGTGTGTCACTCTCCCCCTCTGAGCCAATCAGCTTCACTGTCACCTACAGGACAGCACATTGTACTGTTACAGTGTGAAGAACCACACTGCTATTAGTTTAGCACTATTTCTACAAACGGTGTGTACTTGACCTAGCTGCCAATCATTTTCTAAACCACACTGTGGATGTAGACTGATAAGGCTATTTATTCTTCCGTCCTTCCAGATGTGTTTTATCAAAACAATTTCTTGATCTTCTGTAAAAGTCTTTCAAAGTATTCATGCCAAGCTATTGCTTCTCTATAGAGTAATTATCATAGTAAATGGCTGTCTGCAATTAAGATGCATTAAAGTGTTGGTGGACATTTCTTACATCCAATGCTTTTTTTAAAACAACTTTATTCATAAAAGTGTAGTTTAAAAAAAAAAAAGTTTCTCTGCTAACAAAAGTTAGTCAATACAAGTAGTGAAACATATGTCTTAAGTTTTATCATCTCTGCCCTTCAAATTAACTTTGCAGAGATTCATAATGTAATGACAGCCTATTAACATTGCTAACCTGTCTGTTATGAATGCTACTTATCAAGATGTTGCCAGATGTAAAATATTATCCGAGAAGATATTGCTGTCCATTAGAGAAGATAAAAGAATACTATTTGCTTTCAACATTATACATTTCAGCAACAACTAAACTGCTATTGTCACTTGAACTGAATCCTTGAGTCAAGGTAGGAACAATGGGTAAATATGAGTTTGTTGTAAACAGGCTTAAATATTGTTTATGGTTCTTTAAGCAAAGATATATGAGCAAGTGTTTGTTATGAATATCAAAAGATAAATCACTGATAATTCTGTCAATGGAGGGAGACTCACATTGGCTGTAGTCCCAGCATTCTTCCGGTTGCCTGTTTGGACACTGATCAGGTAATTGTACAGAGCTCCTGGGTGATTGTCCTCCAGCAGAGTCATCTTCCTCTAATAGTTCAAAACACAAACATTTGTGGTGAAACTGCTGACAGCAATAACCTTATTTATGCACTGCAATGCAAAATGGGAAAAACATTACTATGAAGGTAGAACATCATGGCTAAATTTAGATGATTTTATGGCCTGATTATTATTGTATTTCATAAACTGTTCTTAAATGCTAAAGGTGCGATCAGTGTGGGAAAATGTACACTTAAATGAATCATGTGTGAAAATCTGAGAGACTGACCCTGGAGCTTGCCTTGCGGTCTGCATAGCAGGCCCACAGCAGAGTGATCAGGTAGAGCCCAAAGAAAGCACACAGCAGGGCCAGCACCACATAGTTTGAGGTCACGGTGGCAAATAGCTCTGCCGTGCGAGAAATGTCCACATGGTTTGGCATCACAAAGAAGGAGCTCCCAAAGAGAGTGAGGTGGTTACACAGACAGTGTGTTCGGTTTGGACTGCTTTTCTCTCCCACCTGAGACAAAGAGAGCAAATCGATTTATTTTTATGTCACTTTTACTTCAGGTTCTGTACATGCAGGGTCAAAACTCACCTGGCAGCCATCAGTGCTCCACTTCTTCTTGTGTATGTCCCAGTACAAGCACTTGCTCATAAAAGAAGAGATCCTCAGTGTAATGCCTGGCTCCCAAGTGGAGTTGTAGAGTCTGGCGTCAGCATACCATACTCCAGGTGTTTGCTTAAGCATCTCTGGTGTTATCATCCAGCTATAGCCTCCTGTTGCAACAACAATTTTATCAGTCACACTTTCTTTTCTCTACTAGAGTAGAGAGATTAAAAAAGACAGAAATCAGTGGATTGTATGCACCATTCAATCAATTCATGCATGTTACAGTTACCTGCTAGGCTCAAGATAGTTTTGTTGCCAGAGGATGTGTCATTAGGATGTGACCCATGAGCCAGCATAAGAACCAATGAAACATTAGCATTCGGCTCCACAGTAAGGAAGACAGTCACATACGGGTCTGTGATGTTGAATGAAGTCAGCGCTTTGCTGTTTTTCTCTAACTCAACAGTGATATTCGTCTGTGGTCCAGCATTAGGACGAGGCAAAAATATCTAGTGATAACAGACAAAGCAATATATTAGAACTATTAAAATCCAACTCGAAAACGTCTGTTTAGAATGTGAGCAACAAAAAAAAAGCTCAATTAATGCTGCATAAGAGGATCTCAAAAGTGTCTTTGTTAATTATATTTCAAAAAAGGACATTTGACAGAGCTTGACTTCAATATATTTGTTGCCATTATTATTCTTTGTTATACAACATGTTAATCTATTAATACATTAAATGTAAAAAAAATACAGTTTTAAAATTTTAGAGTTTGAGTAACAATGATAGAAAACACAGCAGCAACAAATTATTTTTAGCTTTGTTAGCTTCATTTTGTCAAGCACTTTGTATCCCTGTTTTAAAAGTGCTTTATAAACAAAGTTTATTATTATTGACATTTGAATGCTGCTTTTGGTTTAGGAAGATTGTACTGAGTATCTATAAAACAGGGTTTCTAAAGCTTCCATATTTCAAGAAAGTGTGCTAATTGTAAGCATTCAGCAACTTCTTTGTCTAAAATTACCATTAGCAAGGAAGTGTTTGATTGCTAACATATCTGATAGTGTTATACAACACTAGTGAAATATGTTGACTCTTAGCTAATGGTTATTTTAGCTAGTTATTGGTTAGACCTTATGTTGGCGGTGATCTGATGATAGCCTATGAGATATTAAAGTTGTTACCCATTATCTTTTCAGTTGTTGATCACTCTGGAAGCTATGAAATTATAACAATTGTCCCATTCTGCCTGAAGAAGATCCTTTGGATCTAAACGTTACCCTTAATAAATTTGCTCATTGAGAGCTGAACAGTGGGCGGACCTTTCTCTTTTTTCTGCAGTTTATACTTTTTTTTTCTGCACCTGTATGCAACTTGCTTGGATATGTGCACACCAGTGTTTTTAAAAATATATATTTTTGCAGTTTTATTACACAATAGTCAATTCTCTGGTTATCTATACCTCGATTTTCTCTGTGAGGTTTGCCAGTGTTATGTCTGAGGTTCCATCATTAATTAAAATGTTGAAGACAGATCCTGTGATGTTGTCATCTGACGGATGAGGATTATTTGAGAATGTTGTCAACTGGGAAGGAGAAGACCATTGTTAATAAGGATGACAACAAAGATGCATTCAAAAATTCTGCCGGTAACACACACAGACCTGAGTGGTGATGGAGCTGAACCCGTCGAGCTGAGTCTCCAGTGCTGAAAATGGAGGGAATCTGACAAACTCGCCTTCAGCCTCTGAACCTATCACTGCATTACCGAGGTCAATAGGTGGGTTACTTGGGAAATGGAAATAGAAATAGAAATGTTATATAAATGCTGCCATATTGTTTTTATGATAAAAGTAATGTATCATATGAGCGATACTCTGACAGAGAACACCAACCTGTTCTGATAGAGGGTGCCTGTTGGGTGCTTGAGGATAATGTCTTTTTCCTCACCCAAAAGTAAAGTGATAGTACGAATGATCTCGAAGACTTCCTCAAACAAAGCCTGTAGGGGGGAAACAAAATGCAGCCTCATTCATCAGTAGCAACTATAATGGCGGCAAAATGTGTATGATTGCCTGAAGATGTCACAGTAACATTCATTTGACCTCACCGTGGGGTTTGGGTTCGACTCGATGTCACATTTTTTAATTGCGAGGAGGAGGATGCCAGTACTACACTTGATAATGTGATTGACGGTATCCCTGTTTCCCAAAGCAAACTCTGCTGTCAGTTGTTGTGTGACTTCCAACAAAGTCTTGATAAAATTGTTCTGTGGAGGAGAAAAATCAGAAAGCCTTTGATGTATCAATACAAACAAAAAACGTAATACTTTACGCCAGCACTCCATAGTCAGGATCCCTACTATATTATCGTTTTTCGGCTCCCCTGCAGTTATTTCCATCCGATGAAGCTCTGCATCAGCTTCCTGTCTCAGAATAAAACAGAACTTGGGAACTTGGAGTTACAATTAACAAAAAGACAACTCAAACAGTCTGTAGGCTCACTTTATGAGGTAGCTCTTACCTGGAGAACATTGGTAATGTCTGCAGTATTCCTCTTGAGCCCTGAAAGCAAAATGTGTTTCAGTTTGTTTTGATTATTTTATTTTATTTTATTTCATTGTTGATGGAAAACATGAGAAACAAAATGTTCAAATCTAACTTACGAGATCTGTTTGGATGGGTGGATGCTATCATCTTCTGTTAAAAAACAAGAAAAACACAACATGTATGACAATTCAGTCGAAATGTTTGTATGGCTTCTTACTGACCATGAAATGTAACTCTTACCTTTTTGTTCATTGAAGTCCCAAAAGCTTAAGAACAAGAAAAAAATACAGTTAGCAGGCAACAAATTGCAGTCCAGGAAAAAAAAAGACAATTTCTTCTATATTAGTTCTTTCAGTTGTGCTGAATCCAAAAGATGAGGGAAGTAGAGGAAGACAGAAATGAAAGATAGATATCAAAGGAAGGACTGAGTTGAAGCAGCGTTTAAGAAGTGGTTATCGCATACTGTGGGTGCAGAGGAAGCCTCGTCTCTGGTTGCAGTCAGATGTTCCGATGAGCTCAAGAGGATTCAGCTTCATGTATGTGCAGTTGTCCTTTGAAACGTTCACACTTTCTGTTATGAGAGAACAAACGCACACTCACCACATAAGGAAGGTTGTATTTGGGACATTGCTTAGTACAACAGATACATTACCCTCAACCTAAACAAGACAAAGTAAAATTTAAGACATTCAGCACGAACATCAATTCAGGATATAATTTTAATGACTATTTGTGACTTTTTAGTTTTAAAAATAGGGACATATGGCCATCAGTTAGGATTCTCAGGCCCCAATGTAAGGGTTTTAAATGGCTTTTAAATAACCTAAAAGCTAAACATATTTAATGAACAAAGGCATTACAAACATGAAGGAGCTCAATTCAAGAGGCTGGAAGCAAGTAGTGTTTTGTAATTTTGCTAAATAAATAGCTTGACCAAATTTACAAAGCATAATTTTTCCATTAATATTTTGACAGTGTACTAATTTGTAGCACTACAAAACGTTTTAAGCTTAAACAACTACAGTTATCCATTAAGAAGGTCGGATTAACATACAACTTGTACAGAAGATTTTTTTTGCGGGGAAATATTACTTACTAATGATTGGTTCCAGGTCCTTCCCTTGGACCTCCTTTCCCAACCAAAAGGTAAAGCTGCTGAAGTTTCTCTTGCTCTGGATGTTCTTTAGGAAGATTTTGGTGGGATTGTTCAGCATCTGAAGGAGTTCTCCACCTCGGTGTTCACAGCTGCTCTTCGCCTTTGACCATGTGTTGAATCCCCCAACAAAGTCAAAGCAGACATTTCTGAAGACAAATTCACACAGGGCAGGGAAGCCATTCCCTGGACAGGCCTCAGACTTTCCGGACAAAGATAGAAATCCAATTGAAATCAACAAAAAGACAGAGGTTCGGAGAAACAAGTCCATGGTTATTGTTTTGCACAGGGCTAGAGCGCATAGTGCTGTAAGAGCCTTGGCAGAAACAGCAAATGATACCAAGGTCACATGAAAATTAGGATACTTTCTCCAGAAAAACTCTGCATAAGTTGTCAATGGATTAGGAAAATCACTGCAGACACCCAAACAAGATGCAAAGTGGAATAGTCTCCTGGCATCACTAAGTACAAACAAACTTAACTTGGCTCTGCTCCTGACTAACACAAAGTTTTCCCCTTTTTATCATGAGAAGAATACTGTTTATTATCATGTTGTATGTATTGAAGTAAATTTAATAAAGTGTCCCCTGATTTTGTATTGCTACAGGGGAGTACATAACCTACAGCAGCCAATTTCCCTCCTACTCCCTCCTTACCAAATTTAGCAAGGAATTCTCGCGAGATTATACATAGGAAGCTGTTCCCGCGTGTGTTTGTGTAACATGTTAGGAAATGCATTCAATGCCCTTTAATGCAATGACAGAACTGCGTCCATGGCGGGACATCTGAAGGTAATTTCAGAGAGCGTTTAGACATGTGTTTGTTTCAAGATTCCGATTAATTTGAACGCATCTGAGACAATTGTGTGTTGCTACTTGCTAACGGTGGCTCATATTGCTCCGCCTAATATCAAACCAGGAAACATTCACGTGTTAGCTTTTCTGTGACTGATCAACACAGAAACTCTGCGTTAGTTGTAGTCTTTGCTGCCAAACTCTCCAGTTCTTTGAAAGTAAGAAGGGTTGGTGTAAGAAAACTGCAGACAAACAGACTTTTAGGTTGCAGCTCTGCGAGGTTTGCTGCTATAATTTAGAGTGAATCAACATTATCTGCAAAACACATTCAATGCTTCATATTGGTCTCAGTTTACATACAAACAAATAAACATTCGTGCAGACCAAAACAAGTCACTATAGCCTCCAATGCGGACTTCTTTATATATGTCAAGACCAGGCGGATAGTGTTAAGACACTTTACTGTTTTATTCACACAAACTAACAAGTACCCAAGTGGTGAGGTCATCTTTTGTGGTCCTCACACTTCACCGAAGTGTAATCCCTTTTTTTTTTCTGAAGGCACAAAAAAACATCTTGTGGCAATGCACATAATCTCACTGTGTTTTCATATGACTTGCTTGTGGGAATAAGATGGAAAAAATGAAATCATAATGTCTGATTTGTTTTGGGGGACCTAGATAAAACTACCCACCCTTAAGTCTTGTTATTAAAAAGTGATCTGTTTTTAACTTACTATTGCATATATCACCTGTGTATGACATTGTTTATTGTATGTTGTTCTAGTTAATGAGTAAGTATGTATTGAATGTGAAAATGATGTACAGGGAAAACTGATTGAAAGATATTTAAAAACAGACACATTGAACAACCACTTCGCAGCTAAGGAGAGATATTTCTTTCGGAGGCAGGAGGACAAAATAAGAGTGAGCGCTGAACACTAGTTGGCCAATAGCCACAATAAGTATTTTAAATGCATGAAAATATTTCTCTATAAGTGCTGGATTTTCAAATAGGCAGGTGTTGTGCTATAGTTTGCTCTATCTAACACAAATGCTTGAATTGAACTACTACAGGTCTATTCACAGTTATTCATGTGTAAAGTGAAACTTCTTAAGACACAGATTAATTTATTTATTTCCCATGCTTTTGTCAACAGAAGCAGCTGAAAGATGCAGTAAAAATCGTCGGCTCCGGTAGCCTTCTCTTTGCCTCTTACCTCACCGCGGTTGGGGATGAGCGTTTCTATGCCAACCAGCTGATGCCCTTGCTCCAGAGGATTGTGGGAGCAGAGACAGCACATGTGTTGGCAGTGAAGATGATCGGTCTGGGTCTGGTTCCTCTGAACCGCTATCAGGACCCGGCATCATTGGTAACTTTGTAGCCTCACTTTTTTGCTCAGTGAAGATTCCCACTGACATCATAATAGAAACAAGAGCAACGGCTGTTCACACCAAGAACAATCACAAACATCCACACTGATGATAAATCCCCTCTGTGTCATAACAGCAGCTTAGAAAGGGAAATTGATGTCATCATGTAAATGTTTATGGTGCACGCTGACACTAGAAGGAAATCAGGAGGAAATGGGTTCACATTCACAAAAATGTTTTAACATGAGACTAGCTGCAAGAATCCAACATTCTCTCATGAAAGTGCTTTAAAGGAAACATGTTTGTACTGTCGTATGAGTAAATATATGTAATGTATATGTATGATTATGTATAATTGTCTAAAACAATATGTCTTTTTCTAACAGTTATAACTCTTGATGGGACAGATTTAAGACTTTATTTTCTTTGTCTTCGTGTATGTGCAGGAAGTGAACGTCCTGGGCCTAAAGTTCAAAAACCCTATTGGGATAGCGGCGGGTTTTGATAAGCATGGAGAGGCTGTAGACGGATTGTACAAAGTTGGCTTTGGCTTCGTTGAAGTGGGCACAATCACTCCCAGACCTCAAGAGGGGAACCCTAAACCACGTGTGTTCAGACTCACTCCAGATCATGCTATTATTAACAGGTAAATATCACGATATGCTTTGTCTAAGGAATAGATCATTTAAACTGTATGTTCATGTAGAGAAATGGTAAACGGACTGCACAACTTCTGACTAGAACAACACTTGTACTCTACACTTTGAGGGCTGGGCATTATGGTTGTCTTACCAACGTTTTATCCGTATTATTGTTTTCATGTCTACATACACTCAAATTACATTTATTGTAAGACTGTTTTTTAGTATGTATTTTTTCTTAATCTTTAATTCATTTATTAATCTATTTCCATTTTATTCAATCCTGTCTTAGCAGGAACATTGCAAAATAAAGGCAAAAAACTCATTCTGATTAAAGTAGTGCAAAAGCTTTTATATATGATGATTATAAACAGCCTCCTTTTCTGTTCCATCTCACAAAGAGCACATTCAGCTTATATAACAGTAAAGGAGCCAGAAACAGAAAAGGAGAGCGGTAGATGGTAACGAGCCTGTATAATGTTCTTTTTCACGTCGCTCATTATGTCCACAGATTAGCCTTCCCACATGTTAGCTTCTGTTGACTCCACAGCTATGAAGCCGAGGTTTACCTAATTTTCTTTAAAGCCTTGAATAAATTAACTTAAAGAAACCAGCTCTCTCCTGATTCCTCTGCCTCATTACACAAAATGAAATTGCCAGTTGCTTTGCATGTAGCTCTTTAGCACTGAGATATTTTGAAAACATTTGCTTTTTCGTGTTTATTACACAGCTTTGTTGAGCACTCAGATCTGGTTTGTCAGTTAAAACATTCTTCTGTCTTTTTTTCTGTTTCGCTGACATGAGAAAAGACTGACATAAGAGCTTGCTGAAAAAGAAACCAACACGTTTCAATAAATGCAATGCCAACATGTTTTTAAAATAATGAGGTCAAAGACTTGAAGTGTGTAATCCGTAAAAAGAAATGTCTCAGTATAATAACGACTGAAGCTTTGCCCTGAGGAAGTGAGATTATCATTGTTATTGATTGGTGAGTTCAGTTGTTTGTTGTTTGGGTAACTTGTAGCAGGATGGTGACAGTAAGTTTTTGCTTAAATACATTTTGATACAGTATTTATATTTTGTTCTTTTCAGATATGGATTCAACAGTTGTGGGTTGGAAGACGCACGACAGAGGCTGACAGCAAGACAAGAAACACAGAAAGAGCAAACTAAAGGTAAGCAGACAGTACTTCTGTTCTCTGCACAACATACAGGGAAATATATCGTCGTGCTATTATCATATTTCATTAAAGAGTGGTTAAATACACCATTCATCTCCCTTTTAATGACCTTGACCTCCCCTTGTCTCTCATTTTTTTGTGTCTTTTCCACGCCTGTTTACAGCCTGTGTAGCACTCCAGCAGGCTCTGTTCCGTTTCAGTCACGTGTCCGATGATGCAGCCTGTGTTTCTGCACGTCTGAGCTTTTCCTATTTGTGTATGTGTTTGTGTTTTGTTTGCATACGTGCGTGTCTCTGTGTTTATAGCCGGCCTTCCCTTGGGCATCAACCTGGGGAAGAACAAGCTGTCCCAGGATGCGGGGGCAGATTACCTCGAGGGAGTGAGAGTGGTGGGCGCTCTGGCTGACTACCTGGTGGTCAACATCAGCAGTCCAAATACGCCAGGACTCAGGGATCTACAGGGCAAGGCTAAGCTCCACCAGCTCCTACATACGGTATGACGGTTCAAAGGTTCATCCAATAATTGAACCTAACAGTAACACACAGGAAAGTTGACATATGAGCACAATACAAATAAATACATACTTTCACAGAGAAAGATAATCTGTGATATTCTATCATAAAATATGTGCTGCTGAAAGCCAATCTCAAGTTAAGCCATAGTGCTGCTGATCTAAGGTGCATATCAAGTAGAGGTGGAAAAAAAATCAATTCATGTAAAAATCAAGATTCTTCTCTTCAAAGATTTAGAATCGATTCATAACTTCCAAAAATCGATTTTTGGTAGATTTCAAAATAATATATTTAAAATGTGTTTTTGGGCTTATCAGTAACTCCCTGCTAAGTGCTAATGGTAGCTCTTTAACTAAGAATGCCAAATAGAGCAACAAGAAATTCAGCCATTCTCACAGATGACTGGAGGAGAGTAACTAATTCATAAATAGACTTTGAACCAATGGCTCAATGGATCAATGAATCCAGAATCGTTTGAAACGAAAATTGAAATTGAATCGCGAGACACCCAAAGATTCCCAGCCATTCCCATTCCCAGCCCTGATATCAAGGCATTTCAACAGCGTCAAGTTTAAAGGTAGAGATGTGTTAAAGCTTGCTGAGGTAAAAAGTTAATCCTATACAATGTTTTTGAGCCCATTATAATTAATTTAGAAGGCAGACATACAGTGGGTACGGAAAGTATTCAGACCCCTTTACATTTTTCACTCTTTGTTTCATTGCAGCCATTTGCTAAAATCAAAAAAGTTCATTTTATTTCTCATTAATGTACACTCAGCACCCCATCTTGACAGAAAAAAACAGAAATGTAGAAATTTTTGCAAATTTATTAAAAAAGAAAAACTGAAATATCACATGGTCATAAGTATTCAGACCCTTTGCTGTGACACTCATATTTAACTCACATGCTGTCCATTTCTTCTGATCCTCCTTGAGATGGTTCTGCTCCTTCATTGGAGTCCAGCTGTGTTTAATTAAACTGATTGGACTTGATTAGGAAAGGCACACACCTGTCTATATAAGACCTTACAGCTCACAGTGCATGTCAGAGCAAATGAGAATCATGAGGACGAAGGAACTGCCCAAGGAGCTCAGAGACAGAATTGTGGCAAGGCACAGATCTGGCCAAGGTTACGAAAGAATTTCTGCAGCACTCAAGGTTCCTAAGAGCACAGTGGCCTCCATAATCCTTAAATGGAAGAAGTTTGGGACGACCAGAACTCTTCCTAGACCTGGCCGTCCAGCCAAACTGAGCAATCGTGGGAGAAGAGCCTTGGTGAGAGAGGTAAAGAAGAACCCAAAGATCACTGTGGCTGAGCTCCAGAGATGCAGTAGGGAGATGGGAGAAAGTTCCACAAAGTCAACTATCACTGCAGCCCTCCACCAGTCGGGGCTTTATGGCAGAGTGGCCCGACGGAAGCCTCTCCTCAGTGCAAGACATATGAAAGCCAGCATAGAGTTTGCCAAAAAACACATGAAGGACTCCCAGACTATGAGAAGATTCTCTGGTCTGCTGAGACCAAGATTGAACTTTCTGGCTTTAATTCTAAGCGGTATGTGTGGAGAAAACCAGGCACTGCTCATCACCTGCCCAATACAATCCCAACAGTGAAACATGGTGGTGGCAGCATCATGCTATGGGGGTGTTTTTCAGCTGCAGGGACAGGACGACTGGTTGCAATTGAAGGAAAGATGAATGTGGCCAAGTACAGAGATATCCTGGAAGAAAACCTCTTCCAGAGTGCTCAGGACCTCAGACTGGGCCGAAGGTTCACCTTCCAACAAGACAATGACCCTAAGCACACAGCTAAAATAACAAAGGAGTGGCTTCGGAACAACTCTGTGACCATTCTTGACTGGCCCAGCCAGAGCCCTGACCTAAACCCAATTGAGCATCTCTGGAGAGACCTGAAAATGGCTGTCCACCAACGTTCATCATCCAACCTGACAGAATTGGAGAGGATCTGCAAGGAAGAATGGCAGAGGATCCCCAAATCCAGGTGTGAGAAACTTGTTGCATCATTCCCAAGAAGACTCATGGCTGTACTAGCTCAAAAGGGTGCTTCTACTCAATACTGAGCAAAGGGTCTGAATACTTATGACCATGTGATATTTCAGTTTTTCTTTTTTAATAAATTTGCAAAAATTTCTACATTTCTATTTTTTTTCTGTCAAGATGGGGTGCTGAGTGTACATTAATGAGAAATAAAATGATCTTTTTTGATTTTAGCAAATGGCTGCAATGAAACAAAGAGTGAAAAATGTAAAGGGGTCTGAATACTTTCCGTACCCACTGTATCTGTACAGCGCCATTCTTTCACCATGTTGTATCTCTCTCTGCCCCCCTACTCTTGTGTCACTCACATTTTGAACTGAATCTGCTCAGGTGTTGAAGGAGCGAGATGCCCTGCAGGGAGGATGCAAACCTCCAGTGCTGTTGAAGATCGCTCCTGACCTCACTGCACAGGACAAACAGGACATTGCTGATGTTGTCGATGAGGTTGGTAGGGTGTTGTCGCCATTTAATTTTACCTTTGATTTTGTTTTCCGGCTCGTTTTTTTTTTTTTTTTTTTTGGGGGGGGGGGGGGGCTTTTTGTGCCTTTTATTGGAGAGATAGGACAGTGGATAGAGTTGGAAATCAGGGCGAGAGTGGGGAATTCCATGTGGGAAAGGAGCCACAGGCTGGATTTGAACCCGGGCGCGCACTAACCACTGCGCCACCAGCGCCCCTTCTGTCTTGTTTTTAATTCAATGCTTATCTTTAATTTTAATGTAATGACGTTTTGATTTTCAGTTTTAGCGTTCCTTCTTTGTTTTGAATTTGTAGCCAAATAATTCTTGTAAAATTGGGCGCTCATCTGCAGAGTCTAGTTTATTGCTTGAATATTTAAATGAGTAATTCCTATATCTTGACAGAATGGCTTCTTAAAAAAACAACTAAAAGTCAGGTTCAGGGTTTCTTCTCTGTGCAGTGTCACAAGCTTGTATGCAAAACATACACACACCCAAGGGTGCAGCCATCATCTTGTTTATACAGCATCTATATAAACAGAGTTAGAAAGTGCTTTAAAAGTGCAGGAAAAAATTAATCATATACACTGCAGGAATTATAGTCACATAAAAGTGAAATAAACAAATAGAACTGATGGTATTGGGGAAAAAAGAGAAATAGAAAATACAATTATTTCCAAAAGCCATTCAGATACAACTGTTTTATAAGGGATTTAAAAGATGAAGCGCATTCTTCTTTTTTGAACACACGGAGTGTTACTGGAGTGCAGAGGAGACAAACCGTAATGGAAAAGACATTAAGGAGAGGCAACAAAGCACAATTTAAGCACTCTCTGTTACTCACAGTACATTTAACATCGGAGGTCTGTGAAAGTCAAATGGCCTTTACTCACTGTCCCTCTGACTTCCTGTCCTCTCCTTGATGTATGCTCTTGTGTTTGCAGCTGGGAGTGGATGGCTTGATGGTGACAAACACCACGGTGTCCAGACCGGAGACGCTGCAAGACGCAAACAAGGCTGAGGTTGGTGGGCTCAGCGGCCAGCCACTCAAAGACCTCTCTACCAGCACTGTGAGAGAGATGTACAACCTCACCAAAGGTACTTTTACAATCAGCAGTATATTCTGTTCATGACATCTACATATATCATATTCACTTATGATAATGTTTTTAAGGTAAAGTGCCGATAGTTGGAATCGGAGGTGTGGCCAGTGGGCAGGATGCCATGGATAAGATCCGTGCCGGTGCATCACTTGTTCAGCTTTACACAGCTTTGACGTACCAGGGCCCCCCCATAGTGACCAAGATAAAGAGAGAATTGGAACAACTTCTTAAGTGAGTATTTTGTTTTAAAGTCAGGATCATTCATTTGATAGAGGTTTAATGGTATTAAGACGGTTCCCTTTAATAATTAAAGGGGTTTATTACACCCGTGATCTTAATAGCTTAAATCTGTAAATGCAGCACTAAATAGCCCGCCGTATAAGAAGCACGAGCAGTCAGGCAGGTTTTAGACATCTAAAGCGGAGACTTTTTGAATCATTAATGGAGAGATGTCAGAGTGGGGCTGCTATACACAGGGAGCGCGCCAGAGCTGTTGGGGGTTCTGTGCTTTGCTCAGTGGAATATTGGCAGTACTTAAAAAATGACCTGGCACCTCCAGCTACCAGACCAACTTCCAAGTCAGCTCCGGACTTGATCCGGCAACCCCCCGGTTCCTAACCCAAGTCCCTACAGACTGAGCTACTGTCGCCCCATAAGTTAAAGATAGACATCACATTGTATTTCCTGGGTGCTAATAAGACCAGAGTTAATTATACAAACTCACAATGTCAGACTATCGTGGACAACTTGGGTTCTAACAAACTGTGATCACCATGCTATGTTTGACTTATTTTTAAAGATTCTACTATGTTTCAGCGACTCTGAAATTACTTCTATTATTGAAAAGAAGGCCCCTAACAAGACCATAGTAAAAATATGTATATAACCTTTAATGTGGCATTTCTCAACACAGTTTAACCCTCATCCGTGATATTTGACAGCCATGTTTGTTCAAAGTTGTGCGGAATAAGACTATTGTGCTCAACATAGCGAATTTCATTCTTGAACAAAAAAGTATTCTAATTCCTTTTTTTCCTAGGGAACAAGGTTTCAGCAGCGTCTCAGAGGCAGTGGGAGCAGATCACAGGGGAGCAGGTGTGGCGACTCCTTAACTGATCCTTCTGAAAGAGATGGTAAATGTTAACACAGACTCAGCACCTGTAGCTGCCGTGTCCTCAAACCACAAAACAAGATCCACCATGTTCACTGAACTGTGATGAATGCTGCGCATTTAAGATGGTCCCTCCACCGTCCGATTATTTACAGGAGCAGATGTTACCTGAACTGGTATTTCAAACCATTTTTACAGTATTTATGGTGAGGAATGCAATCGCCGAGGGCACAAAATCTAAGCTTCTGTCCTAAACTTTAAACACAGGGAAATAATAATGTTAAATGATTTTAAGCATTAAGAAGATTAGGTGTGTTTGTGAATTTATTTCAAACGTGTGTCCTTTGTTACCGTGTAACAGCCTGACTGTAAAATATTAAGTGCATACTGACACCAAAGTGCTTCAACTATTCTAGCCAAATGAACTTCTATTTATTGATGTATGAAGAAGAAAAAGTCATTTGGATAAAATAGCCAAACTTGTCAAGCATTTTGGGAGTAGTCTACTGTAGGTGTTAAATTTGCTGTAAAATTTTGTATTATTCTTACATTTGATGTCTTTACCTACGCATGATAGAGTACAACAACTTGATGTAGACAAAGTGTGAACAACAAAAAATTCCTTTTCACTTGACCTGCCCCCCCTAACGAGAGAGGACCTGAAGCAGAACCTTTTATGGCAAGTGTTTTTGAGCTCCCTGTTTGGAGGTACAGTATGTCTTTACTTTATTGGAAAGGCTGTAAATATGACACAAAAACACCTGGTAACTACGATACTGTATTTTCAATTAAAAAAAAACACGTTTTCTAATTCATTTAAATTTCAACCAGTTCATTCTAATTTCTGTTTGGACAACCATTATGTTTTGTCCATCTCAAACTGAAACTGTTGAAAGCTGACCTCTTCGTCTTCAGTATTCTGTAAATTAACAACATTGTTTGTTCCAATGGGAAAGGAAACTGCTGTTAGAGCCTGTTTCAAGACATACAAATAATTGATGGTGCTTTTCAAGAATTCTGCGACAAGATAAAGTGCTTAGAGTTATAAGGACAAGGAACAAGCAGTGGTTATTCATGGACCCCAGAGGACGATCAATTGACAGATCTAGAAATCTTGATGTCAAATGAGAATAAAATACCTCAAAATCTTTTCTTACAGTCTGTAGTCTGTTGTTTATTCCTGAATGTTTTTATCAAAAAGTAAACGTTTGATATAAGTTCACTCCTTATTTCAAATTGGCTGTTGAAACCATCCACTCAACGTGTACCTTTGATGTTAAATTTCATATTTCTGATAGTAGTTCAGTCATAAAAGCGTTGGTTCTTAAATGCTTTACAAACTGGGAGACCGGGGTTAAAGTAATCTCAATGATTTTGTACATTGTTCTTTCCCTACATCTCAGTTTTATTTTTGTTAGCTTTAAGAGAACTGCATGTGTTGAGGCCAATGATTCTCACCACCGACTGGAAAACATGCTATAAGGTACAATGAACATAGAGAACCAGGTTAGACGAGGAGAGAACTGAAGTACCCTCTTGTTTTGAACAATTGCCTCATTTTTTAGTAGACTTATGTAGCTTACTATCACCTGTTCCTACCTATCCCTCAGCAGCATTACTTATGAGGACTTCAGTGATTTGAGGCCCTGAAAGAACCAAGATTTATTTTCTCGGCTCACTTCAGATATACACCTTTTTCAGTCCTCTTCTTCTCAGCTGAACTTTTCTTCCTCTTTGTTCTTATCAGCTGTGGCCAATGTGGTACCATGGCTTCTTGCAGGTGGAAGATGCTGCTTTTATTGTTATACAGGTAAAGATGTACTCCAGTTCCTAGCTCATCAGCCTACCAAAATAGGTAGCTTTGGTTAGATTTATCAAGTGAATGCAGCAGTGTTTGTGAGGAGCAGCTGTGATCTGATCTGCCCCGCACCTCCTCCTTCCTCTCCTGAGGCCAAATGCAAACTGGCCTTTATCTTGTGTGTCATCTTGAGAGGAGAGGTGTGATCTGTCTTTCAGACAAACAACATTTTGAAACTGATGGAGGCTTGGAAGCACTGATTCCCTGTACCTGAGATGTTTTATGTATTCTACATTAGTGCAGTCTGAGAGTTAATAGAAAATTGAGGTTCAGTAGTTGGTGTAACTTTTATTTGTGAAGGCTTTAGAGTTCAAGCTTTATTTTTGACACGTGTAATGAGTCAAAAAGTAACCTACCAACGTTAACATGTTATCTGTGGAGGTTAGATGTGTTAGTAACATACATGTAGTCTTAGTAGAAGAGTAGTACATTATGTGTTTCTCTGCAGAGAGAGGAAACAAACTGCAGTTAATGAACATTAAAGGCACATTCTGTCTATTTAATGGGACTAAAATCATGCTAATGCAGAAGAACTGCAAAGGAGTAAGGAATGGACTGGCTTTGTTCCTTGTTGGGTAATAAAACCACAAGCTGGGGAGGGACCTATAGCTCTTTCCTTTATCAGTGAAAAACACTGAATGGTAGAATAAACGCTTGGTTACATTGTAACCTTGGTTCTCTGAGTGAAGAGGTTGTCCCTTCACCAAACACATTTCCAATATGGGAGTTGATTCCATTCAGGACATCTGACGTGGACAAAATCTTTAAGACACACCACTCCCAAGCCAGAAATATTCCATTTGAGCGCAGGAAACTCCATTACCTCGAGTGAAATTACAGATGTCAGTGGGTTGTACGTTTAAAAAAACATTTTATTAAAAAAAACTATGCTTACAACAAAAAATGATGCCTTTGGCGTAGTTGTTTTAAAAAAAATGTTATACAAAAAAAATTACATATCATACCTTATAAATTACATGAATCCTAAAAACTAGAGGTACATGCTGGGTGATTCAACCTACTATAAAGCTCTTGTTTCAAAAAAAGATAAAGTTAAGCACATCTGCATAAGCCTCAGCTTTCATTCTTGTTTAGCACTACACAGCATGTTATCATGTTGATTGTTAACATTCCTCTCCAAACATTTCTATGACCACATTTTCATATTGACTGTGTTTGTTGTGTGGCAGGAGATTTTTACTCGGCAACATTTACATCATTCTTACAAATGTTGATTACTCTCTATTGATTGATTCACTTTTGATTGACTTACAAAATCAATAAAGTATAGCTATTAAATTATTTACAAAATGATTGACATTCAAATCGAAGTGATTACCAAACACACTTTGTTTTTAATGCATTGATCAAGGAATGCTTACATCACTTTGGTGTAAGGGTCATCAGTGGCACATGAATAAAACATAGAATTACTGAAAACCTCTTTATGTTAAAAGATGGAGGCAAGCCGTTAGGAAATAGGCACATAACTTGGAATCTGTTTAAAGGGAATTTTGATAAGGCAAGAGGACGAAAGGTTCTGATGTTTACTGAGAGCGGAGCACAGCTTGTTAGTCTCTTTGTTCACCATCTTTACTGTGAAGCATGCTGATTGAAGCATCTTCTTATACATTTCTCACAAGACCATGACCACCAAAACAAAAGAGATCTCAACACTGGAACAACTTCAGAGCAAGAGTGTGAAAGCCATGCAGAGACCATGACTAAAACCCACCTTCAAATCCAATAAAACAAGAAACTGGGAATTTACCTGAATGTAGCAATTTTCTGCTAAAGAAATGTGCTTCTTGTGTTCAATGTGTTTGTTTCCACCTTCAGGGCAGTGCAGAAGTAACTTTACAGCACATTGTACTTGGTTTTTAATCTACGTTTTTAATCTTTAGGATATTGTGGCACTTTTTACCCGCACATTAACCCATTTGATGTCATTTCTAAAACCACAACACAAAAAAACATCAACTGGTTGTGGATCCTTAATGTTAATTTACTCAAAGGAAGGTTTAGCATGCCACAAGGAAGTACAACCAGCCAAGGAGTATATAAGAAACAGAAACATTACCAACAAATAAAGACATTTAAAATGTTGTCTTTATAAACATGTAGCTTACATGAGTCAGTAGGCATGATTTCTTTATTTGGAATATTTTATAATAGAGACTTTTCTTTTTTTTAAAACAGCTTTTGGGTCTTGGTATTAAGATACTCCTTCCATGTAGCCGTTTTGTATTCTTATAGTGACGGAAGGCGCAACTTCAAACTTCTGTACCTTGATTTTGAAAATCAGCTCAGATCTATTTTGACATTTTCCTTGGTTCTTTCTTAACGATTTGTGTATTACTTCAGTTAAATCTTGAGCAAGTTTCCTTTCGTGACTGCGTTGCGATGACATTTCTTCAGACCAATCTCAGCTTCTTCTTTTATATCGGCTGTTCAAAGCGTCCTGAGAAACTGCAGATTGGGAAATAGTGATTG
The DNA here is from genome assembly GCF_963584025.1 of Labrus mixtus. Lineage (NCBI taxonomy): Eukaryota > Metazoa > Chordata > Actinopteri > Labriformes > Labridae > Labrus > Labrus mixtus. The sequence goes on along the minus strand of NC_083612.1, from coordinate 18,760,126 downwards.
TGTCCTTTTAAACTGACCTCGTGAGTGTTTATAAGATTGAAAACAATTATTACTGAATATAACACAATAATCTACAGATAGTGTCTCTATGAATTTATTGCTAGGACTTCTTAAATGTACCATAATTTTTTTTAAAGTTATTTTTAAATAATCTCAGAGTGAACTCAGTTATTTTCACATTAAACATTAACATTAAATTATTCTTTGTCAATAAAAAGAAAATATCAACACTGTTAAGGGTTAGCTGTTTATATTATTTTAATACATTAGAAAGATACCTCAGCTGTACTATGAAGTGATTATAACCATTTTGCCTCACTTGTTCCCTCGTGTAGAAGAAGTTACTAAAGTTAACAGGCAGATGATGCAACCAGCAAGTTTTGTCGCTAAAAAGAATCATCATTAGTAACAAAAGAGAGGCTGAAAAAAAGAAAAAGAGGGAAAACAATAAATAAACTAATTTTTCAGCTCACTGCTTTCTGTTATAAGCTGATAAGTTTGACAACCAAATACAGTAAGTGCCATTGAAATCCCAATGAAAACACTTTGCTAACTTTGCTGTTACTTCATTAACTTCTTTGGGGTTTTTTCTCTTTTCTCTTTTTCAAATTCTGTGGCATTCATCATGTTAAAACCCTTTGAACCCAAATCTTCCCTTAGTGGTCAAATGAACATTTTCAAATGGCATATGGTGTCTAATTGAAGTACACAATGTACAGTAAAGCAGCCGTGTAGCAGATGTGATTATGTAACTCTGAAAACTAATGGTGCTGTCTGAGGTATGTGTTCAGAAGGAGGGCACCGGCTGTGAGCCTGTCAGGTCATTTTATTTTCATCCAAACAAGCATACGTAAATGTTCTTCCTGAACACTTCTGGTAAAAATATGTTTCTTCAATGTTAAAAGTAATGTGAGATCAAACCTACAAAAGAACTTTAGACATACTCTAAAACATTTATGTTTCTTCTTTAATGTTTTTACATCCTACAATTCTACAATTAACTTAGCAGATGCTTTTATCCAAAACGACGTACATCGAGATTAAGTACAACACAAGAATCTAGAAAAAAGGAAACAATCCATACATGGACCCTGAGTAAACACTTCTGCAATTCATTACGGGTGGGAATCACCAGAGGCTCCATGATAAGATATTATCACAATACACAATACTTATTGCTTATTATACCAAAAAAATTAAACTAAATCAAGAACTGTTGGTCAAATAAGACAAATTCTCAGTCTATTGATCTCACTTCGGTCTTTTTATTTCTATACAATTCAGACCCACAGACTGTGATCAAAGTAAAACCCTGTAAAAGGTTTCATGCACCTCACAATCTGAACTGTTGATATTTCAGTCTAATCAAACTTGAACATGAATGTTTAACAATTAAACTTGTCCAAAATAAATCTTGCAACCCTTTCAGCAATTAAGTATTTAAAAAATCATATTAAAAATATCGATCCTTGGTGGCCATGAGACAATATAATATTGCCACACAGAATGCTGTATCGATTTATTCCCCCACCTCTACTATTCATACAACCTTTACATTTAAAAAAAAAAGTTTAAAAAAAAATATATAGCATGAATATAAATAAATAAAAGAGCACAATATTGATGTATTCTGTTTCATATTAAACTTTATAGATCATTATCTGGATGTATTGTGAAGTTTTTTGGTTAACAAAGATTATTATTATTATTATTATCCTTTATTATTCCCTCAAGGATTAATAAAGGATATCAAAATTACATGAAAGTCTTAGATGGGCTCATTACAGGATTGTTATTCCATTCTTTTGTACACAGTCATAAAAAGTTATTTTAAAAAAAACCCACAATTTTAATCAAATGATCCCTGATGTAATTCATTCAAATAGTTGTTCATGCAGGCACTGAAGTAAGAGAAACCTGTCTGTATGTGGCCATATGGTTTTCACCTCATTGGCCATGACTAAAAGAGTACATATACCGTGTTCCCAAACCCTCTTCGTCTCTCATCCATCACTGCATTAGATGCAAATAAGAGCTCTCCAGATTCACTGTGCTTTAGTGCTTCCCATCTGCTGGCAGTGTGACTGAAGTATACAGTTCTGTGGTCCACTATAGACGATATTGAAGCCCCTAGCTATCGGAAGTCACAGGTGTGATGGAGGCAGACAGAGACATAAACTATGTTGCATCATGCTGCTCAAACTGATTACCACTGATGAATGACAGGAGGCAGCTGTTGCAGAAGCCAGTATACATTTAGCATAGAAAGGAACATTTCCATGTATTGAATTCGTTGCCCCTGGTATTTAAAAAATGCATGTAACCTAAAAAGCCTGACCAAACTCACCTTTCCTCTTGTTTAAACCTACATATAGAAACTTGAACAAATTGCTTAATTTTGTGGAGCTACACAGAATGGTGTCTTTTTGTAATACCTCAAAATTGCCACAAATCTCCTTAACATCATATTTATGGATAATGAGTCCTATTTGGTGTTTTTACTTTATGTAAACTACAATGAATGGATGCACATTCAGCCTTGAAGAAAAAGTAACTATAATACTTCTGTTTCAAAAAGAAATGATTGGGCGTCATCATGTTTGAGTAAACACAGTTTTTCACTTTTACCAAAGAATACATTTTTTAAAGCATGTGGCATAATTGAGGTACACCGTCACTGAGATGGTACAGCTTTGAATGAAGGTATCAATCAATCAATCAATCAATCTTTATTTACATAGCACCTTTCATACAAATAAAATAAAATTCAACGGGCTTTACAGTGACTGAAAAACAAGAAGAAACATAAAATAGAGACAGAACAGGGTAGAAATAAAAATCAATTTAGAAGTAGAGACTTCTGGTAGGCTCTGGACGAAGCATTGATTCAAATGCTGAGTTGGACGATTCTATGGGCAGTACTGCAGAAGCCATTTAGATTTGATTATGTAAGTCATAGTGCTGTTGGTGCAGTCTAAGGTCATTCGTTCTACAAGGAAGTATGACAGCTGGGAGCCGTATTTACTGTGTTGCACTGTACACATTAAGCTTGACTGTTTGTACGGGTCAAAAAGTAGATGTTCTGCTTGAAATTCTTCCCAAATACAACAGTTACAGTTTCTCTTGTTCTATATTTAGCATTTTATTACAGCTGTTAACGGTTTTACGTAACTCCTGATAAAACACCCACTAACTCGCATCGGTGCTGTAAAGCCATATGGGACTTCAGCTCTGATTAGCCCAGGGCAGCATGAAAGAAGGCTGAAAGGCATCAGAGGAAACTATCTGTCAACCCAAGAGATGTTTGCACTGCAGCCCCTTACATGTTACATGACTAGCAAAGACAAACAAACTCTCCAATCTATAAGAACATTGTAAAATACAAACACATACACGTCTGTTGATTGTTCATTGACCTATATATTTGTTAATTATTTATTTAATCCCTCAATTTACATTTATAAAATGTGCATGCAACTACAATGTTTTCTTTTTCTTTTCCTTTTTTGTTTTGTTAATGCATACCGAAATAAACTTATACTACAACAATTGAAACAAAAATTAAAAATTAAAACTCTACTGAAGAAAACAGAAGACGCAGAAAGATCAAGACCACACACTCTGTGTCAATATACAAAAAAAGAAGCAACATACAAGTTTTTGTGAACAGCATTTTTTATCTTAAATATGATTTTTAATGCCTATTGATGATCATTTGAAAATTTATTACTGATGTGTTATTATATCCCGTCTTCACAACAGTGAAACCTTTGATAAATATTACAACGCAACCTCTCTGCCTAAGGACAAGCTGCAGTGATAGGACCACTCAAGTAAAGTACAACAGTGAGTTTGCTGAAGAGCCTTTGGATGAACTGCACAGGTGGATGTATTTATAGAGGACTTCAGAAGAGGCTCCAGTTAGTACACCAGCAGTCTGTGAGCTCAGCTGAGGCTTGGTCTGCTGGGCAAGTGGGATCACTAAGGCCACAGTGTGACTTTGGCTGAATAATCAAGCTGGCATAACTGCTAGGTGTAGGACAGACAGAGATGGACGAACAGCGATGCAGGCGGTGTTTCTGGATTCTCAAAGGAGCTTCTGCTCTTTCTAAGAATATAGAAACATCCTTTGAGGGCTGTGATCCAGAAAGCCTCTATATGGGAGATGAATTACACACTTCAATCACACCAGCTCTGTGATTCTCCAGTTTTGCCTGCACTGTCTGCAAAGCATTTCAGCAGTAAAATGACAGACAAACCAAAATAATAATGATCATTAAACATGATCCATTATAATTAAGTTTATTCCTCCCTTCACAAGCTATTCACTCGCTAACTTCAGCAATGAGAATGCTAGCTTGGTGGATACACTGTGGTGCCTCAAAGGGATGATATTTAGGAAGATAAGGAGACCGGGGAGCGGGGGACTTGATCTTGAACAACCTGCATTTATACTCTGAGTAAGCAAAATAAGCTGAAAATAAGCTATCCGTGTCAGGTGCTCTGTGCTCGGGCTAACGTTAGCTACAGAGGGACAGGCTACAGCTAGCAAAGAGAGTTGTAAGAGCGGTTGTGTATCGCTGTTTCCTAATCCCGAATAAATAGTATTGTCATCTTACTCTCTCTCAGATAGAGAAAAGGCTTAATTCTTTCTGAAAAATGTTAAGCTATTACTTTGAACGTTTGCATGGTACAAGCTGACTTGGGCTTTATACAATATCTAATGTTTAGACTGAAGACTGAATTTAGTGTTGACGCACTATTTCAAACAAAGTTAAATTATTAACTTATTAAACTGTAAGACTTATTTTTTTTAGCAATACTTTCATCTTTTTAGATGAATAATATAATTTTGTTTTGAAGTTCTGTCATCCTGAAAGTACAAAGTTTTGGTTAAGTCAGTATTGGAAATCGTGTTGTGTGTCCTTTAAATATTCCTCAGAGCTGGCTTCATTTGCTTTAATGTTCAAATAATTATTTAAATTCTACTAATAGAGCAGAAGTGGGAGTTAAGATCATTAAGAAATTAGGTGTTTATGGAAGGTCAGTATAATGTCAGAGGTTATTTTGACTCAGGCATATCTTTAGAGAACATAGCTTGTTGTTGCCCATTAAATAAAAACACAGCATCCAAATCCCAACCCTCTCTGTCAGCCCTCTCAGCCATCTCTGCCTTTGCCCTTTCCTCTGTTGAGCCAAAAACAGACTCCAGCCACAAGTGGTCTCTGTGCTTTATTGGTTCTGACACACATCCCTTGCCTTAAGAGCTTAGAGAGACAATTAAAAATTCATTAGGGCCATGAAGCAAGAGAGGACATAAAAGAAATAGGACAGACAACAATACATAACCTTGCTTAGGCCACAAAGTGCTCTGACCTATCGTCTGTGATGTCCCTTGCTGGCGGCATTTTGTGTTTGTGTGCCTGCTGTTGTGTTGTAGTGTAACCTTAGTGAGACAAAGTTGGTCTAAAATAGAAAATAAGTCTACCTTACTTTAAATATTCTAAATATATTAGTGGAGGGATGTTAATTTATGACCCACTTTGTTGTATGGATCCCTTCATTACAAGTGTATCTTCTTAGCTATTAAAGTTCATTTGTATGATTCACAGAACAGGCTGCTTCCTTCAAGACCAAAGTTGAGCAATACAATTTAAGCGCACTTTCCCCGCACATTTGACCACATTTAAATGATTCTGACTAACAAATAACCATCATCCCTGTTCTTTGCTTACATGCAAATTAGCCTGCAAGTACTGCCTGTTTTTAGGCCATTAAAAAAAACACATTGTTTTATTTTTCATGAGTTATTCATGTTTCCTTAAAACTATGACAGTGTATTAAGGCCACATAGAAAGAAAACCAGAGATTTTGAGATTGAAGTCGTAATATTACGAGTGTAAAAGTGCAGTGCTGTTACTATAGATTTGGCTGTGACTGCTTTTAAAGGTGGCAGCAATATCCTCATATCGTAAGTACAATATATGTAGTCTATAGAAAATACATTTATATGGTGCTCATTTGTTTTATCATTAACACAATTACTGCATGGGTAATAAATATTTTTGGAGATTTTGAAATGGCAGAAATTATTTGTGTATGACATCCTCATGTTGGCTGCATGATTCACTTTCTGCTGTTTGTTTCACACAAACAGGTTGTCCTTACACTGTTGTCAACTTTGTGTTTCTTTCCTAACCTATTTCTTGTGTCATCTTAGTTGTATATATTGCTATATTGTTTGATTTTGGCCTGGAAATCTGCAATTAACAGGTCCTGTCTATAGGATTATTTTTATCTACTGGTCATATTTTTTTATAAAGAAATATAAAAACTGCTACAATATGACACATTTTAGACTGGACTGGCAGCAGGGAGTGCACGAGATAGATTCAGGTGTAAACATTTTTTACAACCAGTAAAACTTTAACTCCTCAATTATATTCAGATAGGAAGAAATGCTTCAGGGTATAATCAACAGGGAAATAAAACATTTTTTGCACACACATCACTTGATGTTTCATTGTATTTGTCATTTTTGCGACTTTAAGCCTAGTAGCTGGATAAGTTAAAAAATAAAAAAGTATTAACAGAAAACAAAAACTACGGAGTGACTACAATGTTTTAGCGAAAATCCCTAGATCCCCTGACAAGATGTATCTTGGAAAGCTGCCACCCTCCTGCACCAGATTGTTAATGCTGTCAGCCATACAGCCTCTGCAGATGTCAGACGCAATTATCATTCAAAAAGACTTTAATTACTCTAAATGTACTGAGTCAGTTCAGGCCTTTTCGATGAATGTAATGTGTTCATGATATCGTGTATAAGAGCCACAGCAGCTGATTGGTTACGTCATGGATCCAGTATAATTCCCTCTTACTTTCATTGTCTCTGTCTCCCTCCCCTGTCTCTCTATCCAACAATTTCTTGTTTCTCATTCTTGGTCTCAAATCACATGTGCAGGAAAGTGTCAAATCATTTAGTGTCTGATGAGAAGTGAAATACCCTTTCTATCACTAATGTTCTGAGAGAAATCATCAGCCTCTCCCGCCATTAATCTCACTATCTAATGTCCTCTCATGTTGCAAGATCACTCTCTAACCGAGGCTTTTTTATACAAAGTCCATCCTCTTCTCTGCAAACACACATACTGTGATCCTTAAATTAGAAGCTGGGTTTTTCGGTTTCTTTAGCTGTGTTTTAGATGTAGTTTGAAGATAAGAGAATAGAGAACACATTAAACCTCCCACTGCTTTCACACATATATACTGTACTATCAAATATTCCCTCGTTATCTGTATCCAGCCATCTTTCTCCACATTACATAACATAACAAGTTTGATCCTGCTGAGATAAGTCCAATCATACTTCAAAGCTACTGGAGAAATGTGTCAGTGACTTTTGACGTTCTGTGTACGCCTTCATTGAATTGGAATCATATTGTTTCCATCAGCATAAATTACAAAAAATCTAATGTCAGGTATGACTGTTTTTTTTTTTACAGTTCTTTGTAGGATACGATTCACGGTACTGGGTTCACAATATGATTCTCTCACGATTTATTTTACAAAATGAGACTGTAGAAAACTTTTGAGATGACTGAAAAAGATTCCTTTAAATTTTTTTTCGTGAAAACACCAATGCACCTCGTCATCTCTTTGGCTCTTGCACTCGTTTGGGCGAGCAGGTCTGCAAACCCGCTTGTTAGTATGGTTTGGCCTCCGCAGATGCCATGATAACGCCTGCTTGTTACAACCAACCACCTCTGTTCTACAGCTGCTGACATTCACAATATTACTCGATTCATTTTTCAGAGTACCGGTGTGAACCTTGACACCTTTGAATCGATTTTTTACTGCTTCACGATTAATCTTTACATCCCTACTTCTTTGCTTAAATTAGGCAAGGCATGTATGTGAGGCCGAAAACCTGGCTACTCGCTTTAAATGCACTCTGCTAGTTGAGAACTCCATTTTTTCAGTCAATGCCGCATTAACTGGTTACACTAACTGTCAACACCATTTGGGCATCCATATACAACATTGCACAACAGTTTGTGACTATAAAAGCAGTGAGATGATTGCATTACTGTCAACCGATTAAACTCAAAAACAAAACGTTCTCAAAAACATTTATTTTTTTAATCAGATCTGATGCAGTCAGCACCATTGAATAACTCAATATCGATACAATTCTTTACAGTAATTCAGTATCAGCACATTAATCATTCTTTTTTTTAAATACACAGAACCAACTATTAGTAAACATACTATGGCTTTCAAACTTTTCCAGCATTTGAGAGATTTTTTAGACTAGAAAAAGAATTACCTTTTTGCTTAAAAGGAGACATTTCTCTAGGTTTGAACATCTCAAAATCACTCATTCATTCAGTGACATTCTCATGACATATTGTTCACGTACTGCATTTATTTTAGATTTATTCCCTGATGTTTGTGATTGAAGCAACGTACAATACATCTCAGATTACTTTATACAGATTATGCTTCCATGGATATGCACTAGATTTGTGATGAGTTGGTTTAAAGAAATAGCTTGACATTTGGGGGCGGTTGTATCTTTCCTGGTGGTGTATTTGAAACAGGATTTTTATGTGTTTCAAAATGTCAAACTATTCCTTTAATGGGCACTTCAAGGTAAAATGGACAAAATGTTTCAATTATATTTTGTTTTCCAATACATTTATGTATTAAATTAATATAAATAAGGAAGCTAATGTGTGTTTGAAGTGTTATCACTTAAAAAAAACACATCTAATTGATAGGTACAAATAGTTCATAAACAATGCAACGTTTTTATGCTGAGATATTGTCTTCAATCTCTTCTAATCAAATAATTATTTTATTGTCAAATTGTACAACCTGGACATTTAACACAATACACTAGACTTTAAGCTGACAGAGGTGAATATGTTTTTAGTTTCATTTGATGAAACCCTTAAAGGTTTGCTGGCACAGTATGAGGGTCTGAATAATAATAATAATGCTGTTTTATACTAAATCTCTGTCGTCCCGTTCATTCAGTCCATTTTGTTTAAATAAATAAACAGAACATTTTTCATTCACATTTGCTGACAACAAAATAAACTGTATCATAACACTTATAAATGAAATGAAACAATGACATTTGGTCAAATTAAAATGACCCACAGGAACAGATAAAGTGCATTTCTGATATTTGAGGCAGATTTTTATCACAAAAGATAAAAAAGTAGATACTCTTTCAATACATGAACATTTCTTGTAATCTGTATTTTTCCAAAGAACAGCCAATAGCAAGATTTGAAATCACACTCAACAACATCCCTTTTAAATGAAATGATGAAACACCCACCAAATAACTGTTATTGTGTTACCAGTTTAGCTCAGTTGGTAGAGCAGGTGCACCATGAACAGAGGTTACAGTCCTTTACGCACAGGCTGCAGGTTCAAACCCTGGCCTCGGCCTTTTGGTGCTAACCCCACTCTCCCCTCCTGTCTCTCTTCAGCTGTTATATCAATAAAGGCTAAAAAAAAGAAAAAAAATGCTGTGTTTGTTGCTGATAGTGTATACAAAAGGTTTATCTCCTGAAGTCATGAAAAGGCCAGTAGAAGCCCTCTTCTGTAAATGTCTGGCGAGGAGGTTTGGTACCAGAAGAAGAAAGGGAGACTAGAAGCGATGATGATTGTCGTGGCCCTTTCTCTCAATACCTGTGTTTGCAACCCTGAAGACTGTTTTGTCATGTGACTAAAAGTTATAGGCAGAGGTGGGCACAGTTAATAAAGGATGTAACTCAGTTAACTGTTAATCCGTTAACAAAGACTTTAACTTGATATAAACTATTCTGTTAATGCTGTTCATATTTAACTAAAGTTCAAATTAACGTTAACCGGTATAATAAAAAAAGCTACAAAAACATCTGCTTGTTTGACATGTCAATAGATGTTACTTCTTAAGAGGCCATGATGACTTAGAAAACTTGAAAAACACACATGTCTGTGTTGAATATCTACAAATAATAGAAACATTTTTCCATATACCAGCTCCCCTGAAGTCAGGCTGCATTTGTGTTTTCTCATTATATCACTGTCCTGTAAACAAATTCCTGTCCTGTGTATAGCACTTCTGCTATTCATCACTATAAATTTACAATTCTTGTGATTCTTGTGATTCTGACCATGCAAACCATTTCAAGATCAAACTAACACAGCAGCCACAATCTACGCATCTATCGGACCATCAACTGGAAACAACTTATTCATTTTTCTTACCGTCTCAAGGTCTACTGCAGCAACTCCTCTGAAAATGATATTTAAAAAAAAAGGTTCCTGCTGCATCTGTGCAACGGTCCCTATGATTCAAATCCAGTGAAAGATTTAATCAAAACACATAAACATTCAGAAAGATCCACGGATTGATTCAAATTTTCAACCACTGTTCAGCTGTTGACTAATTAATGAACTCTTTTCGACTGACACCTATTGACCAATCAGGACCTTCCATTCACTGTTCCTATACTACTACAGCCAATGAGAGCCTGAGTAAAAACAGGAATTTATTTCTCTCCCCTCCATAACACCGGAGTTACATATGGTGCAGATGTGTCAGTTGAATAAAAAGATAACAACAGGGTCTGCAGTCTCGTCCCTTCAAAAAGTCAGGAGCAGACGAGGTCAGCTGACTTGAGTTTGAAAAGTGAATTCAAGTGACTCAATTCAAAATTCAAATTAACATTCTGCTTTTAAAATTAATAGAAAATGTAACGGCAATAATTAACGTTTAACGGATTAACAGATGTGTGCTCATCTCTGGTTGTAGATTTGTTTTATCTGTTCAAAGACAAATGCTGGTGGAGGTCAAAAACATTTACAATTGGCTTCGATGTAGTTTTCTCAGTAACAAGGAAATGGTATCCTTTAACATTATTTTATTTTTTTATTTCATGTTTTTAACCTATTTAATACTGTTAACTTTCAATTGAAAAGAATAGTGTGACAGTCGAAGACTCATACTTATTCCCTCTGCATGATGATTGGTTGATGAGAGCATTGATACCACTCCCATATCAAATAAGAAGAGCAAGTACAGAATTTGCTTAGCATGAAATAGGAAACGGGTAAATACCTTGCTTGGCGGTATACAATGGTAACCAAATCTGTCAAAAGTAACACTTTGTTTGTTTAATCTGTTCTAAAACCCAAGTGCATATATTAATATATATCCCAAATGCAACAGAAATATTAATGCACAAAACCTCTGAAAAAAACAAAAACTATTTTTGACAGAATGCTTCTTTTCCTTATACGTTGTAACATAACGAAGAACATGAATAACTATTAAACTGCTGGTAGGACATTTTTGATAGATCTTGTCAGAGCAAAGCTAGCTGTTTCCCCACATTTCACATTTTGATGCTTACCCATGCTAACCACCTCCTGGCTCCTGCTACATATTAGTATCTCAACCGATATCTACTGCATAATAATGATGAAAATAAAAAAATGCATATTTCTCAAAATACAGAAGTAGTCCTTTAAATACAAATTTTCCTGAAAACAGTCACAATACAGAAGCTTGTTCCTTTTTAATTCATGCATCCCTCAGTTCTTCTCGCCGTGTGGGGGCAACTGGTCTCGCTGAAAGAGCAGGGTCACACCCTTCCTGAAGCGGTGGTCCCTGACACTGTAGATAATTACATTACAGCAACTGTTTCCTGTCAGGATCCAGAAGGCAAAAAAAGAAAAGTTACACCAAGTGTATCCCACCACGTTCCCAAGTACAAATACTGCGATGGGAGTGAAAGATGCTGTGAAGGCGAATGTAAGTATGCCAATTGTCTTGGCAGCTTTGATGTCTGAAAAGGAAGGCCTGTGAGGGCATCCTCCCCCTCCCATTCCCACTCCTCCCCCTCCGTCACTCAGACTTCCCTCCGAGAGCAGTTTGCGTTTTCGGGAATACTGCCGGATGCTGGTGAAAGATATAATATTGATGGCTAATGTGCCACCGAGCAGTGTGAAGTCAAACACTGGGAACAAAAGCAAAATATTGGCATCAGATGGTAGCTGACTTCCAAACATTAATGGGGTGTAGTTGCACATGCGACTGCACTCATTGTACTCCAAAGTGAAATTACTGCTGAAGATAAGGGGAGCTAAAGCTAGCAAGAAGCTTGCAGCCCAGGACAGCAGTATGAGTAGCAGAGTTCTCCTGCGGGTCACCAAGGCGTCCTTGTGAAGTGGCCATAGGATGGCAACACTTCGCTCCAGTGTCATGAGGAAGATTGTGCTAATGGAGACAAAGGTGCATCCAGCGAACACTGGGCCAATCAGCATGCAGGGCTGCCAAGGGCTTACAAGTCCCCCAAGAGAGGAGGAGGTGGCTGGGGAAGTTAAGCTACCCTGGTACCAAATGGGAGGAGTGCTAGTCACCATCAGAGAGATCTCAGTGTAGACAGAGAAAGGAACCACAAGGACGCCGACCATCATGTCTGCTATGGCCAGAGACACTGTCAAAGAGAGAACCAAAAGAAGAGAGCAAAAATAAAACATTTAGTCCGTTTTCTTTTACACGGGTTATGTAATTATTTAAACCACAAACAGGATGATTATTAAAATGATATTCATATCTAGTGAGCAAAAGATTTGGACCACTTCAACCAAACACTGTTATAAGTTATCCTGACCTTTTTAGATCTATGTAAATAAACCTGTTTTTTGATTTTGGCAGGTTGATTAATTGATATATATATTTTTTAACAATATTGATTACCATTGAAATCTTCGGTAAGACATTTAATTTTGCCTCTAATGTATTTCCAATATTGATTTCTGCTTTAAGAAACCTTCCCTGTGAATGAGTACTTTCAGGATTTACACTTTGCAGGTTAGTTTTTCTGTAACAAACTACTTTCTGCTGCCAACAACGGTGGGGTAAAATGGTTAACTTAATTTACCTTTTAAGTATCCCTGTGGTGTACGAGATTGCCTGGTTTGCACAAAGACAGTAACGGTGACCACATTTCCAACCACAATGGCAAATGCCAGGCTGACCATGAATAACACTGCCAAGGTGCGATTGAGAAATCCACAGCAACAAAGGGTACAGAAAGGGGCCAGCGAATGGCTTGATTCCAGTCCTGTCTTGCCATCTGTAGTCAGATTAAAAGGACCGTCTGTAGCCTGAAGCAGAACTGCTGCGCTCCCAGGAAGACTCACGTTAGGCAGCAGTGCAGTCATGGCCCATAGACTCCTTTACCCCTCCAGTTATGTAGGCATCAGAGCTGCTAAGGAAATCATGCCCTGAAGAATCGTTCCTAAGGAAAGAGAAAAGAATAGTGTCAGTTAAATTACTGATTGAAACAATGATTCACACATGTAAAATGAGCATTTATACATTATGGTGGTGTTTCTGCACTCTCAATCTCTTATTTCAGCTACTACTCCAGGTAAAGAGGAATCCTCCAGCAACCTAGGAACCCACTGGTGGACACCAGCTGAGTCTTTGAGCTTGGCTTGCCCAGGGGTCCCCAGATGCAGCAGATAGGTATCAGGTGGCTCAGAGGGTTGTGGCTTGGGTAGTTGTGGTGTGGGAGGAGTTTGGGGAGGCTATGGAGAAGGATTTTTGGTTGGCCCCATGGCTGTTCTGGCAAACCATCAGATTACTCAGTAGGAGAAAGTAGGGTTTGACTCAGGCTGTTCTCAGCAGGAGTGGAGAACTGCTGACCTGGGGATATCATTAAGTGGTGGGAGGAACAGTTTGAGGAACTCCAGGTCCCAAAGGTCCCAACTTACACTAATCATTTTCACATTTTACCTAAATGAATGATATAAGATGAGAAATTAACCATGAAAAGGCTCTTTATTAATTAGACAGAACATGGATCTGTTCCATTTCATTTTTCTATTTTTAATAAATCTGTGGTGTTGTGATTATAGCTAAATCTGCATATCCAGGCAAACAATGAGTGTTGTATAAGCTGTTTGGAACCCATGTTTTATGCATGTGAGTAGCAACGACATCTACAACATCAGACTCAGTTTAAGTTACACTCTCAGAATTCATATCAGAAAGGCAGCTCCACTATGTCCTGCATGAAGGAAACATTCTCCTCCAGTCAATAGTTCCTTTTGTTTTTAAGCCCTGCAGTATCATATTCTTATAGACGACCCCTCTAATCAGGATATTTGACTGTGACTGTGTTTCTTCTTCTAGGACTCTGCTGAATGACTGCCTGATTGATGTTCTCATTTAAATCTGTACTGTTCTATACTGTAGGTTGTAACATGCTCATCAAGCTAGCATTCAGCAGAGACAACATGAAATTATCATCCTTGTTGTCCAATAGGCAGTAACATCCTCGTGCTGTATCTTTCATTAAGCATGCTACTCAAACAAGCTTAATTAAAGGCACAGCTAAGGCTCTATAAGAAATAGCCAAAGGGTTAGTTGTTGTCAGGTGTTTGCATTTAAACCAATAATTTCCTTTTCTCTTGAACTTAGAACAACTCAAATCCCTCCCATTGCCACAAATTACTGTAGGCTTGCAAAATTTATGACATTATGCTATTTATGTTTGGGGTCAGTCAGACCCTGGGGATATCTTACTCCCCTCCTCTCCTAATATTAATAGACTCATTTAGATCTGGGAGGGTTGATGCTGCATAAATAGTACTGTCAAAACCAGTCACACATGTAGTAAATTTAAAAACCCACTTCATCTACTGCATTTTACATCTGGGCTATCTTTGTCTCAAACAATTGTACTGCCCTTTAAACAATGCAGACAATTAAGCCTTTATTGCTGAATCTTATCCACAGTGCAGTCATGCTACAGATATTATGCACACACTCTATTAACATTTTGATATTCAGATATGCAATAGTTCTAGGTCTTTTTTTAGCCAGATAGTGAGAAAATCAACCTTTACCCAGCTTTTCACACCACAATTGTCACAGTATTACTCACCTGCAGCAACAATGTTTAAATGTCATCTTGCATAGTGATCAAGGCCACGATCGACAAGAGTATGTTTCATAACTTAATGAAAGAGTAAGGTGGAATCCTCTGACTCTATGGTTTATTTTTAGAGTGGATTATATGTTCTTTATGAGAAACCTTTTTAGCTACATGGAATATTACATTTGTTGTATAAAAGAATAATTATACTCATTGAACACAGCCTGCTGGTAAAATGGATGGTATTTAAATGGCTTTAGGCAGTTTTTTTCCCCATGTCATAACAAAGTGTTTTCTGTCTTCTAAGTTGATGATTCTGGTGATTAAACAAATGACACTGTGTTTTTTTGGGAGAACAGAGGATCAGCCTCATTAAAGAGCTTTTAGCATTAACCTTGAGTGATGATGACAGGTGGAAGTCTTCCCTGTGGCAAGACCTCAGGCGTAGTGAGACAAGCAGCTGACAGCAACAACAGCACCAAACACACAAGCACACACACACACACACATACAAACAAAAATAAAAACACAGTATTAGAGAGATACCCGGACATCCTTACAATCAGTACAAACTGAAATTAAAACACATAAATTGAAACACACGACAACCCAAGCCCTATTTCAGAAAGCAGGCTAAACAAACTCTGATACCCAACCGGAGAAAAGCAGACTTGGAAGCAGTTAAAAATAAAATATAAGAATAAAGTTCAAACAAAAGGCTTGGGTATAAAAGGCTCATGGTGGTACCTTTCTTTGCTCATAGGCTATTTGACATATTAAAGTAATTTGATTAGTCAATTTCAATTAGCTTATTCCCCAACATAATGCTGGTTCAAACTCATTAATGTCCTCTCACCTATAGCCTACCCTATCCTTATTAAAATAACTCCTCCCAACGTAGATATAACTCCCTACGAAGTAATAATGCAGCCTCTTCATCTATAGGCTCCTCGACTAAAGGACATGCCATGTTTAAAAAAAATTGTAGGCTAGCCACGTTAGTATGCCTGACAGATTATATTAAAACCTGGACTCAAGATTAACTTAATTGTCTCACAAATTGAGAAAGTTGTCTTGGGATCTTCACCCATGCTGCAGCCATAAAAAAGGCAACAACTAAACATCATTCACATTACATTAAACATAAAACAATCAACATATTTGTACATATTGTATTCAGACAAACCTCCAGTAATGCTCGTGATACGGACTGAAACACCCAGGTCTAACTGATAAATTCTTCCCTTCCTGTCTCATGGCGAACAATGTCTCACAATGCAAAAGCTTTGTAGGTCTTCACAAATAACATATGCCAACCAATTTCATGATCCTAGGTGGCTTTTTATTTTATTTTGAAGGAGGCACTGAAGCATAAAAAAAACCTAAATTAATCATCTTATTTGTGCACTAATACAAAAGTAGCAACTTGCTTTTGCCAGTAGCTGGTGCTTTAACTTTTTTGAACATTTAAAATGTAGTTGAAGTCATTGGGATTCATCCAATTGGTGCAATGGTTATCTGTACAAAATTACACTTGAATACATTCTGTAATCTCCCAAATGCATTGTGGTTGGTCATGCATGCAATGAATTTTCTTTGACAGGACCTTGTCCATGAGTGACAAGTTGGGCATATTTACCGACCGTGGGGGCCTTGTCAGGGCTCTCAGGCCAGGTCGCCCACAGCACAGAAGGGTCATGTGCAGTAATAATGGGCAGGCGAGCTCAGAGCCGCCTGAGGCTGACTGCCACAATACATGATCTGAGAGACAACTGTCTCTCCACAAGTATTTCTGTGAGTCTGTGTTGTGTTTTTTCAAAAGTCCAAAAGCTACACATTCATGGACACACAAACACACAAGCATTGCTTTGTTATTAATATTGTTGTTTAATGTTCACATGGGTTAGAGTCTAGAATACTAGCAATATAAGCATTTGTGTTCTTCCCCAATACTTTCAATATACCTAGAATTAGTATAGTTTATTTTTAATAGAGCTACAATTGTTGGTAACAAAAAGGCAATCCTGAGTTTTTGTCCATTTTTTTAATAAGTCTTTTGATCTGACTATATATTAGATCAAGTGTCTTGAAGTTGAAAAAATAGAAATGAATTACAAATAAAAATGAATTAAAAATAAAAAACGATTAAAACCTAAAACCCCTAATTTTTCAGGGACAGCAGATGCAAATTAGTTATTAGCTAACTGGTGCAATTACATTTGATTGTGCACTGCCCCTGTAAAAATAAACAATACATTAAAACAAATTAAAATACAAAATTCTAAAGCTTTCAGGGCTTCTTTTCAAATTGTAGAAGTGGAGATAAAAATTGTTTCCTGACTTCAGTATCATGATTGTGTGGTGAGTGAAGTGTGTTGTTACATCACAAATATCCTTTAATAAACAGTTTATATGGTTTATTCAATTTGCATTTTTAGCTTCTGTTGTAACTGTAGGGTCTATCACATTTATTGGATGGAGTAGTAACATAATAATCACATGGGAAATGATTGTATTATGTTGCTCTTGGTTACGAAAGTATGTGATATCCTGAAGCATATATTGTCACTTAGCTTCCTTTTGAACACTTTATGTTTAGAAACTGTAAATAAAAAAATTAAAAAAAGAATAATTGATAATTGCATTAGAAAATCCTGCTGAAAAAAGTGTTTTTATACCTTGGCTGATACAGATTGCGATGAAATGTGCATTAAGAGGTTGTAATGGAAAAAAATAAAGACTTATCTCATATTTGAAGTCTCATGAAAAATAATTTAATGGAGTTTCTTTGATGTATAATTTCTTGGTCTTCCAAAAATGCATCACCATCAGTTACTTAAATATAACATTTTGCAACAGTGCTGTTTTAAGTAGCAATTGTATCTTTTAAGTTACATGGAAAAAACATTCTTTAAACAAAATATTATATATAATATTCTTTAAAGCAAGAACACTTCCTTCAGGGCAATACTACTAAGAGTTATAAACGTCACATATTGCATAAATTAAAATTGCAAACTGATGTAATCTAAGCCAGTTTACAGCCATGCATTCTATGCAAACACAATGTTCATCTGCATTTTTTGCATTAGTCAGTGTACCCATCTATTACCAACCAATGCTTTAAAGTTTTAAATAAAAAAACTTACAAATGCAATGTAAAACACTCTCATAAAATAACACCCAGACAAACACAAACAATTGCACAATTAGATTGTCTTACCATCATTTCCTCTGAAAAAGGATCATAGAGTAGCTGTGCAGACAGAGGTTGATGACAAACAATCCAGTATTGAAGTCCTTGCTCAGTGTAAAGATCACCTGGTTAAAAATCCTCCAGTGCTAAAGGGAGTGGAGTTGTCCTCTCATCATCCAATCTCTTGAGAAGCACAAACTAGAAAGCTTCTAACACAACCCTGCTCTGTGTCACTGTGATTCAACCTCTCCCTCGCTCTTGTTCTGCGAAGTGCTCAACCTTCAGTCCCCACTTCACTGCGTCCCATTCCCCTCCCCTTCCCTCACCTCCCCTCACCCTCCGCATGGCTCACAGTCCTTATGTACATGTTTCTCCACCAAGAGATTCAAGGTAGAGTCTACAGCAGTGTTTCCCTCTCCTTTCTCTTTTTATCCTTCAATAATTCCATTCCTACATGCACCTCCCTCATCTTCTCCCCATTGTTCCTCACCACTGAAACATCTCTCATGCTTTGTATTATATCTTACATCCTCCATCACTGATTAACTCTTGTCTCAAAGACACTACATTCATCTATCTCTGAATTCTACTTGTAGGCTGCTTGTATTTCAGGATCTAGAGTTTTCAATGACCATCTTGGAACAACCAAACTCATGCCCTGAACCTTTGTGTCATGATTGATGACCAGCTAACATTCAAGGTTCTGGTGGCCTCGATTACTTGGTTGTATCGTCTTGCACAGTACAACATCAGGAAGATCACACCCTAACTGTCAGAGTATGCTACCCAGCTCCTTGTACAGCCTCTTGTGATGTCACGCATTGACTACTGCAACTTCTTCCTGCATGCACAATGAAACCTCTGCAGATGATCCAAAATGCAGCAGCCAACGTGTCTTCAATCCACACAAAGCAGCAGCAACCTCCATTCGATCTGCAGAATCCCTTTCCAAGCTCTTGCATGAACACCTACGCACTTAATGATAGTGATGGGACCGATGATGATGATTATGATATTGATAATGACTGTTTTTACTTTTTTACTTTAATATTGGTTTCTCTTCTCTAGTTTATTTTCTTCTCTCCTCAGATGCTGTAAACACAGCATAAAAATACAAAGAGAGACAGAGATGAAATCACATCAGGAAAGAGATACTACATCAATGAGAGGTGACCCTTTAACAGTGTTAGAGGGGGTTAAAATGCATCCATCCACACTTGGGCATTTACCTAGGTTTGCCCCCAATGGCCTTGGTCCCTATTGCACAGCTTTAAGAGTGTCTTGCACATGGACCTACCCATTCTCTTTCTTGCCCCCATGGGAGAAGAGACTACAGCACTCTGGTGAGACCCCTGCCTCTGTTTTTGATTGGAAACTGGAACATGCTGCAGGACACATCACTGATTTGCCCTTGGCATGCCTCTGTTGTGTCAAAAAACACAGGCAATGAAATCAATGCTCACATTCTGATGTTAAGTTACTAATGTTAGGAAACAGTAAGATTCTTCTTCTTCTTCCTCCTCATCTGTCTGTTTTGTAAATTACTTTGGACTGGTTTTCATGGGGAGAATAGAGAATGGGTTTAAGCTGTGTTTACTGGATTGTTCGATAGTCTTGAACGCACCATTCCTGAGGTGCGCACAGAGCGACTCCGACAGACCCACGTCTTGAGAACCAGTCCTTTCTGTCCTGTCATCTCTTGACCGCTGTGTCACACTTTAGGTTAGGGCTAGCAATTTGCTAGCTCGTAACATAATTGAGGGCTCATTCGGGATCTGTTTGAGGATTAATGACCTGCGTCAGCGATCCTTGATAGAACCGGCTTAGGTAGCTAGTTACATCCAAACATTTTTTTTGTGAGAAAAGGCACAATTGAGTTGTATTCAGCTCAGGAAACGCTAAGTGTCGCTAGGTTTAGAAATAGGTTTGGGCGCATGGCTAAGGGCAGATTAGCTGCACGGTGCTACCTTCTCACCAATACAAATGTTTGTGTATGTATGTAAAACGAAGCTAGCTATGGGGTAAAGTAAACACCAATTTTATGTGTTACGTTATGTGTACATAAACAGGAAGGATTGATTTGTGTTGTTTGGCTGCTTAGCGGACACTGATTTTAGAAGTAATTGTTGCTTCAAAGTTTTCGGTTGTGCTTTGTTTGTTTACATAGCAGTAGCCCTGTGAAGGCTGTGCGCTTCGGTTAAGCGTCTTGCCGAGTAGCGTTGTGGATCTCTGTTCCTGTCCGGTAAACTACCTGTAAGCTGGTCATTTGTTATGTAGGTAAGGCTATTTTGAATTGATTACCTTAGAGGTAATTTGGTTTACGGTTTTGCCCGTTTTTGTTTAGCCTACCTCTTGTTACTGAATGTAACCATGACCACTTTCAGAGTAGAAGACTTTTTATGACAGCGACTTTGGACGCAGTGAGTTGCGTAAGCTAAAAAAGGAGGACTAACTTACAGTTGCTGATAATTTTGAACTGGAAATTGATCCCGAAGCTAAGAAGTTAGCGATTGTGGAGACTCTCATTAAAGAGCTGAGTTTGCATGATCCTGTACAGGAGAGAGAGAGGGAGCAGGAGCGTCAGCTTGAGTTGACAAGGGAGAAGGCAATGGCTGAAGAGAGGGATCGGATGCTTCAACTTGACTTTGCAAAGATGAAAGCAAGAGAGCAGGAGCAAAAGCTTGAATCAGCGAAGTTGGCATTAGAGAAGGAGAAGCTACAAGCTAACAATAATGCCTTACAATGTAAGCACAAAGCTCATTTTCATATTTCAAGCTGTCTGAAGCTCATGCCAAGATTTAATCGTGATGATGTTGGTTCTTGCTTAGAAGCTTTCGAGAAAATTGCCATGGAGCTCGACTGGCCTCAGGATAAGTTCGACATTGCTTGTTCAGAGTGTGTTGGAGGGAAAAGCTCAAGAAGCTTATGCCGCCTTGGATGCTAATGACAGCAGAGACTATGAGTCTGTGAGAAAAGTGGTTTTAGGGGCGTATGAAGTGGTGCCTGAGGCGTACAGGCAAACGTTCAGATCGGTGCGGAGGAAACCTGACGAGACTTTCCTCGATTTGGCTAGACAACAGGAGGTTGTGTTTGACCGGTGGTTGGCCGGCACTAAAACATTTCACTTGCAAGAGTTGCAGCAACTTATATTGGTCGAACAGTTTAAAACTAGCTTACCATGGCACTTGGAGGTACACCTAAATGAGTTGGGAGTTAGTCAATTAAGGAAAGCTGCTATGGCTGCAGATTCCTATGAGTTGACACATAAAGATGGTGCGTGGAAAGGTAAAATTGGTAGACAGGGAGTTTCTGCCAGACCTGTTGAGGCTGTCCTGACTAAGTCTGCTCCTACCTTCGCTCAGCCACAAGGTTCATGTGACAAGTCACACCCAGTACCCAGGAATGACATCTGTCATTACTGTCATTACTGCAAAAGTGGCCCGGCCATTTGAAGTCCAATTGCCGTTGTCTTAAAAGGAAAAATGGCGAAGCCAATATTGTGGGGTTGATTGGTGTCCAGATTCCGACCATTCCTGGTGACATGGGCAGTTTTAACATGCCGTTTAGCCCAGTAACAGAAGGATTTGAGGGGTTTGTGTCCAAAGGTGCTGTTTCTTGTACCTATAGGGTGAAATGGTCCCTGTTAACATCTTGAGGGACACAGGTGCAAACCGGTCCTTGTTGCTGCAAGGTGTTCTTGGCCTTTCCCCCACAACCTATTTATGTATCAACCCCAGTAAAAGGCGTGGGAGATGGTTTTGTTAATGCTCCCTTGCATAAAGTATTTCTGCATTCCAACATTGTGAATGGACCAGTAGAAGTAGGTGTGGTACCAGACCTGCCCATTAAAGGGGTGGCTTTTGTGTTGGGCAATGATTTGGCTCATGTTTGTGTGATGCCGGTTGTGAGTGAGAAACCCTGTGAGGTCCCAGAGACCTTGGCTCTGGAGAGAGAACACCCTGAGGTGTTTACAGCATGTGTGGTGACACAGGCTCAGATGTGCGGTTGAAAAAGAGACCTCCAGTAAGGATGATGACTTTTCTGGGGGTTTGGCCGACACATTTTTCGCTAGGTTAGCTGAGGTAGCCCCCTGCGCTCGGTTTTCTCGTGAAGCCCTTGTGTTAGAGCAGGAAAAGGATCCCTCTATAGCTTCTCTGAAACAAACGGCTTGTAGTGCTGAAGACCTGAAGGGGGTAGCTGAAGGTTTCTTTATCCACAATGGAGTTTTGTTAAGGAAATGGCGCCCTCGTGACCGTCCAGCAGATGAGCTGTGGACATGTATTGTGTCACCTGAGGAGAGAAGTCCTGCGTTTGGCTCATGAGGTATTCATGGCTGGCCACTTAGGAATTCGGAAAACACAAGAGAAAATCAGTAGGCATATTTATTGGCCTCGGATGCATAAAGATGTCGTTTTCTATTGTCGCAGTTGTCACGCTTGTCAGGTAACAGGCAAGCCAAATCAAACTATTCCGGTTGCTCCTCTCTGTCCTCTACCTGTCATGGAAAAATCTTTTTCCTGAGTAGTGATTGATTGTGTTGGGCCTCTACCAAAAACTAAGAAAGGAAATGAATATCTCTTGACTATTATGGATGCTTCCACCAGGTTTCCTGAAGCTGTTCCATTAAGATCTATTAAGACCAAGGTCATAGTTGAGGCTCTTTTGCATTTCTTTTCCAGGGTTGGTTTACCACGAGAAGTTCAACATGATCGTGGGTCCAGCTTTACTTCCGGTGTTTTTCAGGAAGTGATGCATGAGCTCGGCATTAAGCAGATCATGTCATCAGCTTATCATCCCTAGTCCCAGGGTGCTATTGGGAGATACCACCAGACATTAAAGTCCATGATTAAAACCTATTGTGTGGGTTACTCGGGTGACTGGGATGTAGCTATGCCTTTTCTATTGTTTGCTGTCCGAGACTCTGTGAATGAGGTTACAGGTTTTAGCCCTTTTGAACTAGTCTACGGACATCAGGTAAGAGGACCGCTGAAGATGGTCAAAGAACAGTTGTTGTGATCTGCAGGGCCAACAGATGCCCCAACAGATGCTCCCAGTGGTACAGAGAGCGTGCCAGAGCTGTTGGGAGGGTTGATGCCTTGCTCAGAGGCACCTTGGCAGTACTCAGAAAGTGACATTGCACCTCTTCAAATTCCAAGCTTTGGTTTGCAGGGATTCAGACTTTGTCTGACAATAAAGTCCAATCAATCAATGTGAACACTAGTGTGCCGATTTGTAATTGTGGAAATACTGCTTTTTTCAGGTACAGGCAGATCCAGCCTTGTGACAATGTTCCATCCCATGTGTGGATAAGCACATATAACAGCTGCACCCTCTGTTGCACTAACAACAGATGTCTCTGCGAGCAAGGAGGTTTCGACAGAGCTCACCATTTTTAAGTTTATATTAATCACTTTTCAAAGTTGGAAAAGTTTCAATTAGTTGAGGTGACATAAACGTATAATATTGAGTTAACACAACATTTTCATAGACTTGAACTTATGTTATTATGACTTTTTGTTTTTACAGTGTAGCACTTTTCAGATTGCAATTCCAAAACAGTGCCAAAGCTCCACCGCCATTAGGTCTTTGTGCTTTTATATCGATTGTGTGAAGGCCTAACATTAGTGTCGCTGTCTGTGATTACACATTGCATTACAGCGCTGCAGTGCTATGTGTAAAGAAACAGCATACACACAAACTCAGATATGCGTACACAGCCCTGTTCTCCCCCGCTGGATCCCCTTCTTCAGGATTCAGTCCAGCTCCTGTATCTTCTCTAATGTACCGGCACAGTGCCTCATCAACATTCATACTGAAGGCTAGACGTAACAGGGGCGTATAATATCACACCATCAATTTGCAATATGAAACGAACATTTGTTTCTGATCCTGTTAAGAGTGCGCTTGCCTGCAGTCAACTAATACAAAAACACTTTAGTTACACTGCCACCATGAAACGACTTTATTTGAACTCAGTATGGATTTTAAGAATTTTCATATCCAATTATATGCATAAACTGATTAGCCTTTGGAATGGAAATTGTTTCTCAAGGCTCTGAAGAGGGTGTGTTAAATCATCATGCAAAATGTAACTTCCTTTTAAGTCCAAGAAATAATTCTGATACCAATCTAGACATGCTTTCTACATGAGAGAACACTTTTTACTTACTTCTGTCATGTACGGGAAAGGGAGGCGTTTTTCCCGTACATGACGTTTTTGGCGTTTTTTATGTCAGTATATATGTGGTTATCCATTACAATATACACACAATGCAACTATTTCATATGTGTGTGTAAAGTGCTTTTTGTAAATATGACGGCTTAGTCTTTGGTTTTGACACGAGGCTTAATATTTTGATAACAAGGTTTTGTTTGATTGCTGACCTTTTTCTATCTGTATTTTTACAGAAAGGTGGGAAGGATTGTAAAAATAAAAAATTTGAATAATTAAAATAATATATAGAAATAACTTTCCAATGGAAACTGATTTTCATTGGGTTTTCAACAGGACAAGATAGTTGAGGATTTCATTCATTTTCGCACCAAAACTCATTTTCTGACAATTTATGAAACAAACAACAGAATAATGAATCAAGAGAATTATTAGCATATCAATCAAAAATGTTGTAGTTGTTAATATAACAACCTCAAAATGGTTGTTTCTAAGGTTCTAAATGAACAGAGAATTTCCTCTGTTAAATGTAATGTCTGTCTTTTCATAATTACAAACCTTTGCATCCAAATATGGCTTCTCACAAACATCCAAAGCAGTAATACTGGACTTTCCTCCGTGCAGAAATAAGGGAAATCTGACTGACGGCTAGTAACATTTTGTTCCCTGTCTTATCTTCTGGTTCTAAATGAACAGAGAATGACCTCTGTTAAATGTAATATCTGTCTTTACCAACGGCTGGTAACTTTTTGTTCCCAGAATTTTAAGAAAGGACTGTTTTTGTTCCCTGCCTTATCTTCTGTATTAACTAATCAAATTGCACAGACTTTTGCAATATTGTGAAATTTTCCTCCAAAAGAGATTAAAAAAAAAAAAAAACACTCAGCCATATTTACTTTTAGTAAACTGTTGTGCAAAACAAATACACAAAATGTGCAAGCTGTCACAAACAGTCCTGCTTAGTAACAATTCAAAATAAAATATTTCTACTGAATCAGTCATGGATTAAAATCTGAGCCAAACAATTGAAACATAGGAATCAGTCAGAACATAACAGATAGTGAAGCAAAAATTCTAATCATTGTGTTCTTTCCCTGAATTCCGACTGTGATGAGTCTCCCAACTGATAGACAGATTACACAACCATTATTTGAGATTTCAGGAATCCACTTTTTTGGTGCCAAGTCAAATTTCCATGGCGGGGTCTGTCCTCCTCTGCAGATATAAATAATCCTTCCTGCACATAACTGCCTAACATGCTCAAGAGTAACGATTAAAACTAATAATACTTAAGACAATAAACACAGTCAACATCATGTGGTAAGTGATTTTTTTTTTATCATATTAAATGTTACAAAGTAATAAGACTATTTTATATACCTGTAATTATTTATTATTTAATGGTTATTATAGGACAGGTCTGTAGCATTAAAAATGATTCTACACACCACAGAATGTGTTGCCTGTAAGCTAGTGTGCAAAAACAGTTACTATTCAAGCTGGATTTGTATCTTGGATAAAGATATCTAACTTGGTCAAGTTTTCCAGTAACTTTTTCCATGAATGTTTTGTGAACTTGTGAAAATCAAATGCTAAATTGTGTAGTTCTGTGATTGAATAAATCAAATGTTCACAAATTAAATGTAAATCCTGATATGGGTACTGTCATTGTCTCTGGATTGAAACTTACATAATCATTGAATGTTTGGTGATTGTTTTATTCTGTTATTATTTGAAGGTTTTCCCTGACTGTGCTCCTCCTGGCTTCATGCTGTCTAGCAGATGTGACTGGAGAAAGGATGAAACAGACAGGTAACCCAGGGACAAACACAAAAATTTACAGACACGCATTTCTTTACGGAAGAACACATTCGTACCTTAATTAACTACACTAGTGGTTAGAGCGCGCCCATGTGTAGTTTTATATCAATATTCTACATTTATAATAAAATACAAAACATATTGTATATACAAATAAAGCAATACGATGAAAAGAAGAAATTTAGAAAAGTTCAGGAAAAGTTCAGGAATTCCTGTGGGATCTGAGGGCTTGGACAATATAACTCCAATATAAGAAATGGCTCTTTTTTTTACTGAAGTTTCCAATCTGAAAAATGAATTTTACCTGCTTCTATACAAACAATCCCAACAAAAAAACTAAAAACCCAAGAGGAACAATGAGAGATGTAACTGAAGGAGGAGGCACATTGATAAAATCATTTGCAGATAAGTGAAGGAAGCTTATTTCCAAATGTTTAGATGAAAGAGTGAGAGGAAGAAAAAGTCTAATAGAAGCTTTGAATCTTTTTCTGTTCATGCAGGCTCTGTAATGCGTCAGACTATTTATTCAGTCTTACATTTGCTGAATTTCCATTGTGCTCAATACATGGAAGAAGACACTGTGAACACTCAGTGAACACATCCTGTCAGTGTGTAGAACTACACGGGGATACATCCTCATTCACAGTTCTAAGCTATAGTGCAGAATGAGCTGTTCATGTATTCAGCATGTGACCATCAATAAGGATCACTTAAAGCAGTAGGTCATGATTTTAGTCACACAAAACTCATGTGGATCAAAGCACAGAGTGAATGGGTTCCCGTTTTTGCTTGGTGAAGAATATATTAAAGGCCATTGTTTTTCTGGTGGAAACCCTCAGAGCATGATAGCGTCTCATTCAGGCGACGAAGCTCAATCTTAAGCAGATCCCTGGTTTTGATAATTACTGCAGTGCATATGCTACAACAAGATACATCTGGTATTAAAAAATAATAATTTATCACAAGTTAAAGTTCTTCCAGAGGGAAAATGGGGAATAACAAAAATCATTTCAACAATGTTAAAAAAAGGTGAATTACTTGAGGTAAGGTGAAATGGTCCTAAGATTTCAGCTCAAGAGCAACCTAACAGAACAAGTAAGTAGTGACTTCATGTACGTATGAGAACAAATACATATAACATCAAAAGATTCAGGACAGGATTAGTGTTTAGGAACATCAAAGATGTATGCATTAGTAAAACACATGTATGATCTGCTATTGGAGTTTAGAACAAGCTTTGAAGTGATAATAGATTTGATCATAGAGCAGACTGTAAACTGCTGAAAGTCTGGTTTATATTGGAGTCAGCAGAAATCCAACACAGGTTTCATCAGTATAAAAAAAACAGTAGGAGTAGGAGTAGGAGGAGGAGTAGGAAAGAATACTTGTACTTTTCTCAAATAAATTTACAAAACCAAAAAAAAGGTAGTAATATAAAGGCAAAATGTTGGTTAAAAAAAATGGATCAGAGAATGGATTTTGCTCTAGGAGCAAAGGAGGTTCATGATCACAAAATAGATAATACAAGTAAGTATTGTCTTCAAAATACACAACACTAACTTTCCGAACCGATGATAATTCATTGAATTTTCTCGATATGAACTTTATCCATTTTGTACAAATGATGTTTAGAATACACACAAGCAACTTTTCTGTAGCAACCTTGGCATTTCAAGACCCAGAATACACCTGTTGGTCATGCAAGGTTATTGGTTTTGATCACTTAGAAAAATAAGTTGTGCAAAGTTACACCTCTTGATACTCAGCCAGTAAACACTGAAAATTAAACATGTAACTGCTCCGGAGTATCAGCCGAGTGCCAAAGGTTAACTTTCTGGAAATGGAGTTGTGGCTTGTTTCTTTTGTTCCATTTTTTCATATTTAGTAAGATTTTTCCTGATACTCATTACTGAATAGATATTAATTAATATGTGGTAAAGGACGTAGCTTTGGCCTCAGAATAAATGTCAGTTATAAATACATTATGTTTGGAACCATTAGAATGAGCAGTCTGATATTTAGAAAATTAGATTAAAGAAAGCTGTAAGCAGGTTTATCAAAATCAACAATGCATTTATTAAACAAAATGTCATCGGTCATCAAATGCTCCGATGCGTTGATATATTTACATGAACATTGCTTGACATGTAACAACAATACCTCTAAAAAACAACAACAAAAAATGGACCAATGTCTGTGTCTACATCTCAGCCTCCAGGTTTGGATCGTTCCGGTCTAGGCGAATGATTGGAGGATCTCTGGCTCCTCACGTCCCCTGGCAGGCTATGGTCTACCTCTCTGACAGTGTGCTGGATGGAGGCTACGCAGGTGGTGCCTTAATCTCTGACCGTTGGATTTTGACAGCCGGCAGGAACCTTTTTGTCCGGAAGACTAGACGGGAGATTCAGGGAAAAGATCCTGAAATTCCTAAAGTCTATCTGGGAATCTCAGGTCGGGTAGAAGCTGTCGAGTCCAAACAGGTAGCTGTGCAGAAGGTGAGCAAGAACCAGTTTCTCTGCCTTGTTCAAGAACCCATTCATGATTTTAAATGCATGCCGTTTGACCCTAGTGTGTGTACCCTTTCAAGTTCTAGGAAACATATTTAACTTCCGTAGGTACCACTGATGAAGCTCTAAAGTAAATATATATAGTTCATTTCACTGACATTCCTGTAGATGCCATATATCCTTAACAGTGCTGGTTAGCAACATACATTTTTTCTAAATCATAGTTTTGCCTCTAATGTGGTTTAGAGACATGTTTCCTACCTTGATCAATGATTATGGCCACTCGTTTTTTTTTATCGAGTCAAACCTACATGCTCTACTCTAAACTGTTATCAATCTGCGGCCATAATAGCCCTAGACAAATACACAGTTCACTACTGTTTGTGTTGCTTTCAGGTGGGTGTAACAGGGAAAACTAACACATTTATAGTATTTCTCCTTAAATAGATTTATTGGCATGAACAAAAGAAAATATATCACAAACTTATCTTAAAATATAAGAAATAAATGTTTTAAACTTCCACTGACAGGCTTTTAAATATATAGAGTATATGAGACTGGCAGAGTACAATTCTTTTTCGAATTTAAAATGACATCACCTATTATACAAAGAGGGATATTTATTTCTGTGATATGCATACAGTGACAATTAAATACAAATAAAATAATAAAAATCAAACACTCAATCAGACTTCCCCTCTCTTGATTCTTGATTCTTCCTGCAGATCGTTCTCCATCCAGGTTTTCAGAACCACACTGACTGGGACAACGACCTGGCTCTGATCCAGCTGAAGGAGCCCGTGGTTATGAGTGATAAAGTGACACCCATCCCCCTGCCAGAGAGAAACCAGGACACCCTGAGCGGTGCTGGGATCATCACAGGCTGGGGTTGGGGGATCCATCTTACTCCTGCTTCATCACTCAAACACCTGGTCCTCCCCCTGGCTGATCAGTCTGCTTGTAAAAGAGAATATGACGGGGATGTTCTCACACCAGATGTAGACGACAACATGTTCTGCACCGGACCTGCCCAGTTTCAGCATAACGTTTGTTTTGGTGATGCAGGGGGCGCTTTGGTGTTCCAAGATGATGATACTGGGGATATTTACGCTGGAGGGATCCTGTCCTATGACAAGCCTTGTAGCAGGAACACAAATGGAGTCTATATGAAGATTTCTGCATATTTGCCCTGGATCCACAGTGTCATCAGAGGAGACACGGAGAGATCGGCTGCTCTGCGCTCTGATGTGATGTCTAAGCTGTCATCATGGTAACAGGAGAGCCCAGGCCTTCTCTTGATTTTCAATTTAATTTTTGATTGATTTGGTGGAGAAACAAATGTTTGAAGTCAGTGGATTTTTATTAAAAGCTCTTACCACTTTTGTGTTCTGTCTCTACTTTTTTTCATGTTAAAAAAGACATACAAATTAGTGTACATCTTTTAAATAAAGCCAGTATTAGAAATACTTTTAGTTTCCATAATATTAAAAAAACATGGGAAAATGGAAACGTTATCGTCATTCATTTAAGCAGATGGCAAAAAATGAGACTGCAGGTTGTGGTGGATGGTTGGATGGGGGTCAACAAATTGTTGGACTAGCAGTTTGTTTCCAGTCATTTATTGACATTCCCATTGGTTGGCCAACCAAAAACAATTTGAAACAAACCAAGTTTTTTCCCTGGTCTATAAAAGGTTTTTTCTTTAACGTTACCATTTTTTTAACCATAGTGTTCTAAGAAGAGGAAAGGTTTTTATTTTATTTTAAAGTTCTAGAGGCACTGAGAAGTGATGTTTTGCCTTTTTCCCGTTCGCCCCCAGTCAATATGGGTGAAGAGAAATGCAGGGGCACATAGAGTATTAAAATGCTGTGATATTAGTGCTAGTGTGTTGTTATACCAAGTAGATTTACACATACAAGGAATATGACTGTGTTTTTGTACAAAACAATTAGCAGAGAAATAGAGCAAAATTAGTAAGAAGCTATAAAACAGCAGTGCTCCTGCTGACAGGGAACTTAAATATAATTAAAAGTTTGATCTAGACCTGCTCTTTAGTAAAGTGTCTTGAGATAACATTTGTTATGAATTGGCGCTTTACAAAAAAAGATTTATTGATCGAACAAGAAAAGTCCACTGAAAAGACCCCAAAAATCGTCATACCTCTGGGGCTCTTTTAATGTTTGCATTCCTACATCCCTTTTTGTCACTTGCACCAGACTTCTGGGTTGTTTAGACTCCATTTGACCAATAAGGAGTGGAGAATCTGGGGCAGATTTCAGATTTTCCTGATGTTTGAGGTTGGCAAACCTCATTCCCAAACCGATAGATTACATTTTTGGTTGGAAGTGTGACAGAAGTCAGGTGCTGTGTTTTAGATGTCTTATGATGGATAATTAAATGAACCTTGATCGGACCCTTGTAAATTTCATACTCAACAAACTAGTTAGTTGCAATTTCTTTGGCTGATTCATTTTTTGAAGGTCTGGCCCACATCCCGATTTATTTCTATAATTATTATATAATAATATAACAACTATAATTAATATGCATATAATTATTTAATCTTGTGCATAATGGCTCTTTAATTATTTTAGAGAGGTATAGCCCCCCTTACCTTAGAAGTCCAATCATGATATTCATCTTGAGGCAACAGCATTTTACAAACTCCAACACAGCAAGAAAAAGGGTAAAATTACAATATAACATTATAATTATATTCAACCCTGATTATTTTAGATCATCTAAGTCTAAATTAAGGAACTATGATAAACTAAGCCAAGCTGTAAGTCTTCAGGTCACCCATCTGCATGTCTATCACCCAGATCCTTGTTTCCCTGGGAGAAGAAGCCAGTCCAGCATTGCCAGAGCCCCTGTGGCCAACTGCACCCACCCTGTAGACAGCAAGTAATACACTGACTTGAGACAGATAGGCTGTGACAACCTGCTCTCAGGTTGGCAAGTGGCCTGAAAATATAGTGCATATTACTTAGAAACAAGGATGAAGGAAAATTCTTTCACAGGAGGTTTGTTTGGGATGGTTCAAATCCTTACGAACTGGGAGGATAAGTTTAGAAAAAAACACATTTTCCATCCAAAAGAAGCTTCTGTGCACATCATTTCTCCATGAGTATGTCCTGCCTTGCTGTTAGTTACTTAAAACGGGTATCAGACACTTTGAGAAAAACTATAGATTCAGTTGCTCAGTAAAATGTACAGAATCATTTAATTACATTCTCACTTGTTTTAAACAAAAAAATTGATTTGTAAAAGGGAGTAAGAAATAGTTTAGCAAGTCTTCAGCAAGGGAAAGAGGTTTTCCTCTTTGACTTCTAAAATATTTATCATGCTGTCAAGGGCCATTACTCTGTACCAGTCTCAGAGTGTACTCTCTCTGGCTCCATCACTCCTGCAGAGCGCTGACTGACGTCAGTAACACGAACAATCTCGTTCGGCATGAAACCAGAATTAGCATGTGCATGAATTGAGTCTTAGCATGATGTATATCTAATGATACATTTTCAGTAATTCAAGACTGAATATGAATTTTCCAACGCCTCAATGTGTCATGTTCAGTTTGTGTTTTACATGACACATGTATAACTCTTGATATATTATCTTTAAGTCATTACTCATTTTAACAAAGTGGCCTTTAGAGATTTATGTTTCATTGCATTCAATCCAATATATAACAAGCAAGTCGTATGCAAATCCATGCGCCTTACAACTTTTTGATTACTGTGTTTAATTTAAAATTGTCATCATCCATATTTTAAGCAAAAAAATGCCATTTGGCGGAATATTTTAGTATTTTAGGATTTCTTACATCACATTTTTCATTATAAAAATAAACTTATACACAAGTCTTAATGTGCACTCTCTGTTCTCTAATCTCCACACGTAAAGAGTTAATGTACACTGTGTCTCACAATAAACACATAGTCAGCTTCGAGGAAATGGTACAGCTGATAGCAGCCGTCTGTAGATTGAAATCCTCAAACAAAAGACATGCGCTTTGAGGCTGAAATTATACAAATCAAAAGTACTTCCTATGCCAGTTTGTTGATAGACACATGCTGTGTACTCAGCTGTCAGATTATGCACTCTGTCCTCATAAAGCTTTTTGAGCTTTGTATCCCCCACCTGTATTTATCTTCCTCACCAAGCTTTTCATATACAACTAATGTAACAGATATTGTGACGTAAATCATCTGATAACTAACTTTTCCACTGCTTTACATTACATTGCAATTTCAGGTTAAGGGCCTGGATGTTTGTTGGGTCATTATAAAGAGAATTTCACAAGCTGCTCTCAGTGTCATGTTTGTCATCATCCAGCAGTATGTTGTTCTCCAGACAGGATATGAAAAGCTAATGTAACAGACTTCAAGTCAGTGGTGTGTAAGTGTTGCTGTTTTTTTTTTATCATGGCGAAGGTTCAAAATTGTGACGTTATCAAAGCTTCCAGCAGAGCCACAGAGAAAGGCTCAGAGGAGTAGATTCCTCTGTGATGCTTACACTGACCTTTATGTTGGAATTTGAGACGACATGTAAGACCCACCGGCTTGCTGGATTCAGAAAATCTGTAAATCTTAAAAAAACTTCAACACATGGGTTTTCCAAAAAGCAGTCCCCCCCCTGCAGGGGGTAAGTGTGCTGGATGTACAAGTTAGCACAGTTATATCATAACCTTCATTTTTAAATCTATGAAAAATATTTTTTGTGAAATTATTGTAAAGAGTATACTGATAGATTTAACTTAAAATTTAGATTAAGATATTATACATGTGATGTAAAACCAAGTGTCATAAATAAATGACATGCCACATCAGCTTATATGGTATGACTAATATGTTTTGATTGTTATTGGTTCATCATGTTTCAAGTGATTCTAGGTCTAGTCTAGTAGTAGTCCTTGGCCTTAATATATTACATATCTGTGTTTTTTGTTGAACCCTTGTGATGCGATACAATTATCACTCACACCCTATTCCCCTAGCACCCTTCTTCCTCTCAGCAGAGTCTTTAGTCAGGACATATATAGAGGTGTGAAAAGGCTTTGTAACTGAAATGTGTGAGTGTATGTGCACAACACAGAGCTTGTACTTCTGACCATGTATGGAAATCATTAGAAACTGGCAGAACAACACACGGAAGTCTGTGTCATCTTGGATCGGTTTTTAGTCTCATTTTTTATTAGTTTAATTAGTTGAAAATTAAAGGTAACAGAGAGGAGATTTTTTTTCAATCGACATTTGTGAGGCCCAGTTTCAATCCCCCGACTTTCATTCAACTAGTCCTGCATTACGCCTGTTTGAACAGCTGAATCCATGCCATAGAAATCCACCTCTAACAACAGCATAGGAGCAATGACTCTTTCATGAAACAGACTTTCAAACTATGTGATGAAAAGAAGAGACGATCATCTTCAAGCCTATGCGAGCCTGAATTTGAATGTCCTTTCTTTCAAACTAGGCCGAATGACATCACTATTCAAATACAAACACACTGGTCATAACACAAACACCTACACAGGCCGTCTCCTGGATCCATGCACACAAACATGGATTACTCACAGAAGGGTAACCATAAATCTTTTGTTGTATGGGAGGCAAATAAATACACTCAGACTGGAGCTGCTTTATTGAAACATTAGCAAACTTCTGAGTCATCATCCTGTGCCTGGAGACAAAATGTTATGACACAAATGTTGACAACTGTGTCCCTGTTTTTGAGAGGAGACAAAAAAGAATCTCAAGAAAATAAGTTTTGGGCTCCTTTAAGAATTTTAAAAAACACTCTTCACTGTTAAGCAAAAAAAGCAGGTTAGATTAAAGGGAACTGGTTTATATTTAACCTTTATCCCTTTGACTCTCAGATAGGTATGTAGAGTGAAAGAACCCTGCAGTTTTGATGTGTCTCTGGGAGCACCTGCAAAGTTGTTCTCAAGGCACGATTGATGGTTGGAGGTAACAATTGAAGCTTGGAGCTTCACTCAAAGACCAGTTAGCAGAATTTTCTTATACAGTTTGAGCCAGAGCATTTTTAATTTACATTCTTATTTACATTTTTAAACTACATACGACTAAATCTGAACCTCGACTACAACTACAATTAAATGCCAGACTTCATTCAGAAACACATTCTTAAAGATTTTGGCCCCTTTCCCACAAATGAAAGCTATTCTGCCTAATTTAAAACTTCTCAATCCTCAAAGCAAGTTACAACTCTTATTCAAATGTCCATTTTGCTGTATGTTTATTTTGGTCTGCTTGACAAGTTCACATGTGGTCAGACCTTGTCAGAAGGGTAAAGGGTAGATTCCTCTATAGTGTCGTAGATCACTATGGGACTAGTTCCTGTATTTCCTCCTTCACTAAAGATAGTTCAATATAACATACACTTATGAACTAAGGATCTTTTTCATTCCTGCACCACATGTATTGATTAAGGAGAATGTAACTAGAAATCATTGACAGAATAATCAACATATAGCCTAATACATGCAACATGCTGTACATGCAGACCATAAAAATTAAATTAAAATACAGAGGATATACAGTATAGTTCTGTTAGTATCTGTTCCTCAATATCTTACAATACCGTATTTGTGAAACAGGATACAATAGTTTTGTTTTTTTACCACACAAACATGGTTGGAAGCTCTTGTGGTGAGCTCGTTTTTCATGTCTGTGATCAGCAGTCATGATTAACCAAAGAGGATTCAGTTTATGAAAACATGCATTATTACAAACAATTGATTACATCGTGATCACAATTCAATTATCTCTAAAAGCAAGAAAGCAATGTAAATTACAAGGATTGAAGAAAACTGCTGAAACAGTATTAAACTGTGAAATTGTTCATGTTGAATTACATATTGAATACAGGATTTAATTAACTGCATGTTAATATGATATGTACAGATACTATAATTTAAACTGCCAATTTGATAACATCATCCACTTGTGTCTTATCACACAGGACACACCATGCTTTCATTGAGCTGTCTCAGAGTTTACAGATGTTTCATCATTAGCATGTGTGTCCTCTTCATCTCGCTCGTCCCATATAAACTCTAAGGTGCAGTCCTGCATCTCGGACTTGAAGACACTGTTGAAATATTGATTTTGCTCATCTGTGAACATGTTTTTCCAATCTCCTGTCTTGCCTAAATTGAAGAAGCAAGGGAACAAAGAGACAAACAAGAAAATTAAAAATTAAAATATATGCTCTTCTCAGCTGATTATAATTATAAAGTTTCTGTTGTCTTTTTTTAACCTTTAAGATAACAAACCACACAAAATAGTTGTTGAAGATTCAGGAAAATATAATGATCACATTTACATGAAATGTGAATATTCATGTCTAAATAAGCAAGGGCCAGGAGATGGTTAGGTTAGCTAAGCATAAAGACTTAAAACAGAGGAAGAACAGCTACGCTTTGTCAAAAATAAGAACATCTGTATATGAACTCCTCCCAAGCTCACTTACATGTTATATTTACTATTTTTATCTATGTAGTGTTGTACACGCAAGCACTGACATGGCTGGAAACTGAAGAAAGTTACTGCCCCTGTCTGATATGTGTCTAAACATTACTGTGTAAAAACCACAGCTGGCCTACTTTGGCCTTTTTTTTCAGCTGGAGTTGATGAAAGTATCAGTTTGAAGTAGAGGGAACAAAACGTTGTATAATCCCTTTTACATTTTTTCATGTTATCCCTCAGATTCCTCATTCATCGTTACACATCAGCTTTTATTGATCTATAAATGAGAAAAAAAAGAGCCCTAACCTTTTCTCATGAAAGAGCCCTTGTTATGGTCCATTATATCTGGTGAGACCAGCGTGTAGTTGACCATGTTGTTGTGTTTCATGCTGTTGAAGGTGCAGTGTTTCACACAGTTGTTGACCTCGTCCTCCACCAGAGGACACTGTAAGAAAGAGCTCAACCTCTTTATGGCTCCATGAAGATCCTGAAACCAGAAGGAAACCAAAAACAATATTAAAAGAACTCTTAAAGATAAACAAGTCTTAAAAGGAAATTTGCATTGAAACATACAAGTGACTTATGTGAGCAATCTGCAATGAAATGCTCGATAAAATCAAAGACTCTGATGTAGAATAATAACATTTTAAATTCTATCTAAATTCATGGTTCTATCTTAAGTCCTGCATCTCAGTCCTGTGAATATAGAACAAGATAGATATTTATCTTAGAAGTAATCCCAGGTTTAGGTTCCTATTAAAAAATACCAGTAGCCAGCCATTTAGTGTGAGTAGATAGAAAAATGAAATCAACTTTACCAGTGACATCTCTTCATAAGTGATGTGAAGCAGATTGTTCACAGTGGCTGGCTGATTGGTCCAGCCTTTCACATGGTCAAACCAGGATCCATAGGACACTGTAGCAATTAAGTGACCAATTTCAGTCAGTCAATTAACACTTTTGGCTATAGAGCTAAAATCACCTTATCCTTAAAAATGTATTTTTTTTCTTGACGCAAACTCACATGTGCCCTCCAGAAATAATTTTAAAAACTGTGGAAATGAACCAGCCTCAGGGAGGAAGTTGGCCATTTTGTGGAAGTGGTAAAAAGACACTGCGACGTCTTTAGGGTTTCTGCTCACGTAAATAACCTGCAAGAGGAAACAGCAACAGTTTCAGAATAGTTTTACAACACACTTGAAATTTAAGAGTACTGAAATATTTGATGAGGATTAGCCTATGTTTTTTTTCTTATTTTAACTACATAACTCAAACACTCAAACTTGATGTAAATTCCTCAGATTATTTTTTGGACTATTTAACTGAGGTACTGAGTAGAGCATTTTAAAGTTGAAGAACCAGCATGTCTTACCTTCCATTTTTTCCCTCTTAAATTACGAGTCTATCTTTTTGCTTTTTATGGCTCTGTGGTCTTAACGGGAGCATCATTATGTAAATCTGACCTTGGCTTTGGAGCTGTGGAGGCCAGGGCCCAGCAGGTGATAAGGCAAGTGTGTGGTGATGACTCGAGGTGTGCTGGGGGAAGCCTCCAGTATGGCAGCAAAATAATATTGCTCAAGCCATGGAGACCGAGTCCAGTTTGGGACATTCTGCGACAAGTGCGGGTCCCCTTTGTTGGATATGAGACTCACAATTTCCTGCATCCATGTGGTGCCTGTTGAGCGAGAAGAGACAATCATCTGGAACTGAACTCAGACTACATACACCACAATTCAACAACACAAGTCATGTTAATGACAGTCATGATATACTTAAATGGATTTCAACATTTAGTCTGCAGTAAGTTGCTTAACCCATGATCGGTTGCATTACACTTGAAAACACTTTGTCATAATTTTTGGCTTCTCTCTTTCTTACCTGACTTTGGATAGGAGACGATGAGGATATCCGTATCCTGAAATGGAAATTTAAGAGCAAGTTGCAAGGAATCCTGGGTGTGTAGGTGTCCAGGAAAACAAATACCATGAAAAACCTCAGTTACATCCAACCTGGCCATATTAAGTATTTGTCTGCCTGAAACCTGTATGAGCCTGTCTCTTTCTCTACACTGTGCCGTCTCTGTGAGTCAGAATGACTGATGAACACACACAAAGGCTTTTCATGAGCTTGAAAGAGGAAATGTAAATGGGACTCCGTCAGACAGTGGGTGTATTCTCAAAAGCTCTTTTACACTGTTTTCTTGGCCTTTTCTCCCTTGCCAAAGAGGTACCTATTCATACTGGCATGGTTGAGTAAAAGCTACAGCTACACCACTACAACAGTCAGTATTTCTAAATCACATGACTCTGAATGTGTATGACTTGAAAACTCCAAAGGGTTTCACTGGAAGAGATGAAATCCACAAACAATAGTTTAACAGCTTTGAAGCACAACTGATTTTTGTGAACATCAGTGTTTTTTCCACACAAAGCTTCAAGTTGTTTTCAGATGAAGCTTTTTTTAAATTCACTTGATGCCTCTACCTGCGCATTACCTAACAATACAGAGACAAAGGCCTAATTATAGGCGTGCACAGTAATGTATAAGCCTATAATTACACCTGTTGTGGTTTCCTCTCTGTGTGCGCAGATGTTTGTACTGAAAATTAAACTTTTCACTAACTTTACTCTCAGTCTTACATGTTTTATAGTGAGAAGAGAGACAGACCTCATTACACAGTGAGCTGTTTTTTCACAGCACAGACTGAGGACAGACTGTGAGGGGAGGACTGTGTCCAACTATTCCTGTGTTAACCTTATATTGTCCACCGCTGCTGTTTGTACATTTATTTTGAAATATAATATTTGATGTCAAGAAGTATTTATCTCATTTTCTCATGGTAAAAAAAAGTATGCTTATATGTGAATTGAACATTTAGAAAGTTTGTAGTCAGCTGTTTTTTGTCGATCATGATCAAATAAACATGGAGATGCGAATAAGTTGATAAATAAACAATACTTAAAAATGTATATAGTTTTTTTGTTTCACAATTGTACAAATCATTTAGCAGACACTTTTATCAAAAGCAATGGAAGTAAAAGAAAGGATATAAGTGTGACATATTGATATATTGGCAGCCAAGGATGATTGTACAATTTTAGAAAAGAGGAAACAATGTCAGTGCAAACGAACAGCTTTACGTCTGATCGGACACACAGGTGCTGACAGGCAGTGCACAGAGGCAAAGCACAACATTGACAGCGGTTCTTGAGAGCTCTAATCAGAATAGAAACCATCTTAAAATAATCGTTATCAAACAAGACCATCGTCATTATCATCATTATCATCATTAGTATCAAAACCATCGTCATCATCTTCATTAAGGTTGTAGGTATTCATGACAGAGCTGGGTTTTTAGATTTTTCTTAAAGGTGCAAAGGGGGGAAAAAACAACATCTATTTCAATGTGTTTGAAATATGAAATTAAAAAAGCGC
The DNA here is from genome assembly GCF_963584025.1 of Labrus mixtus. Classification (NCBI taxonomy): domain Eukaryota; kingdom Metazoa; phylum Chordata; class Actinopteri; order Labriformes; family Labridae; genus Labrus; species Labrus mixtus. Next base: position 18,720,554 of record NC_083612.1, on the reverse strand, counting down.
TATGTAAATTATCTATGAATACTGCTTCATGTTATGTGTAACTCTTTGACCCGGTATGGTGGGATTCATGATTTATGATTTAATAGTGATGATTAGCTTATTGGGGTGACAGCCTTGAAGATAAGGAGGTGAAGATAATGAGGGAAATAAATCAGTGCTTTTATTAGGGATACCATATACCATACCCCCCCCCCCCCCCCCCCCCCACACTGTTCAGTAAGCAGGCCATCAGTGATCCTATCACAGCTTCAAACCAGCAACTTAAAGGGATTGTATTGTTCCTCTCTCCTTTAATGCCAATAATGAGTTGATGTTTGCGTTAGGTTGTTATCTGGTTTGTTAACCTATTGTTATTATTATAATACAGATGTTTTGTGATCGTTAACTGACCTGTCAGATTGTGGGCAACATCCCTGAGAACACCTCTCACCGTCAACCTGCAAATGACACTTTTCATCACATCTCGGGACATCTGCAACATCGTTTTGTTAATTAAAACTACACATTTTAAAGTTATTTTTATTACTGAAACCACTTATAACCATTTTTGTGTGATCATCATGCTGTTAGAGATTGATGAGGCATTCATTCTTTGTTAATAAGGCACAGAAATGTTAAAACTGAACAAATGTAATTTAGGAGCCTTTGAGAGAAATGTGAGGGATGGACGGGGTTGATAATATGCTGTGACATCAGGAAGCCAGACTCAGTAGTATTGACTTCAGGCAGTAACTCCATGCTGAACTTCTGTGCTGCTTCTGCTAAGCCGTCATGAACATTGATCATTTTATGGTGTCTTTTAGAGGCCACATGGATTGTTGTCAGCATTTTTGTGAACTTTAGAAAAGCTTTCAATAGGTGCAATATACTTTAGCCAACATGCGGTGGATAACAGGAGTTTGTTGTTAGAGTTTGCAGGACAGTAAAAGCTACTATGCTATATTTACGACTGCTGACGGTATAATCAGAAACAGACTCAAGAGAGAGGAGGAGCGATGAGCAGATGTTCAAATATATAATCTGATGCAAAAGTATAGAAAACTAGAGTAAGAATTGGACTGAATCGACAGACACTAACACAAAACAAAGATTGGTTATTGGCAGCAAGAAAAGAAGTCTGTTCCTGTAGCAATATGTCATCAGGATTATAGAGAGCTCAAAGGAAGATCAAGAAGTTCTCGCTTGCAGCGCTGTTTACGGCAAAAGAACTTCAAGGAAACAAAGAGAAAAAGATAAGTGGTTGGAAGTTTTAGCAATGCTTTCTAACGTTATCTCAGCCGTGTGTTTGTCACTCTGGGTTAGTTCTTGTGTGGTGAACTCGGCTGAGGACCCATACATGACCAGAGCTCTGAAACTGATGTCCGAGACCCCTCTCATCGATGGGTAAGTGGGAAACTCTATTGCATGAAGTCAATGTGCTGTTTGAATTGCGTCATCTACTCTTTGTTGTGTGAGCAACTTAAAGACTCTCAACTTGTAAAGGTCACTTCTGGAAGCAATTTCTTCTCTCTGCTGCTGAGCCCAAACTAGCTGTTCTCCTCCCTGCTGTCAAACCACAGCGTACGAAGGCTCTATGAGTGAGTCATCTTTGACTTTCTGATCTTCCAGACATAACGACCTGCCGTGGCAACTTCGCAAGCAATTTAACAATGAGCTCAACAAAGTGGATCTGCACACTCTGAACTCAACACATACCAACATCAAGAAGATCAAGGATGGACGTCTGGGGGCACAGGTACAAACAGAATACAATTTACTGAAACTGCACTTTTTAATGAATACATTGCACCATATCACTGAATTAAATAAGGAATATATAGGGAATCTCAAGAAAATTCATCCATTATAAATACATTTAGTGACTTGTTTTACTCTTAATGAGAAGTTTTGCATTGAACATTTTATTGGTTGATTATTAGTCCTGGATTCTCAGAAATATTTGAGTGGCGCTTATGTTTTAATGGCTCTGACAACAAGTTTGTCTTCCCTTTTTCATCTTAAAATCAGTTTTCCTGATGCCAGTCACGTGTTTATGTAATGGGATGGTTTCAAACCTGTCGAGGAAATCATGTCATGGTTTCCTCCTTCCTCCTTCCTCCTTCCTCCTTCGTCAAGGTTGAACAATCTAGTTGAACTAGGAACCATGTTATTACATGTTTTAAAAAGCTACCTAACCTTGATTGGGTTGGATTGGATTGGAAAATCTTTATTGTCTATGAGGGGCAATTTGGTTTGCAGCAGAGGTCCGCACAGGCAATACACATCATAAAAACAGCACAGGGACACAAACACAACAGTCCATGCAAAAGAGGAGGAACACTTGAGCCTTAATGCAATCCTGAGACCCATCTGCTCTTATCTGACAATAATGTATCTTTATATTAATCTCTAAAAACACTCATCTGTATACAAGTACAACTTACAGTGTGCTTTAACATATAGCCTCTCAACTCTCGTACTATATTCTCACTATCAGTGAGTAAGTAAGTTGCTAGATTGTAAATAAAGGCGACACTTGGAAAAGGAAGTCTCAGCAAACTGCTGGCTACACCACAAACCTTTTCAAATGTGCCTTCATGAAGCTACGATTGCTGTAAATTATACACGATAAGTGGATGGACTTCATATCTGGGAAATGCGCTCTCTTATTTCACAACTGCAACACTTGTTCAGTCAAGCAGAAAATCTTACCATGACCTTGTCAGAAAGATGTTTTTCTTACTATGCTAGCTTAAAGCTCCTGTATGAAGTTTTTAACTTGTTATAAAATACACTGAAATTTACACTGATGCCTAAATGTGACCTTCAAAGACCATAAGCAAAAAGATTAAATACATTCATGTAATTATTTTTAATCAACTGTTGCCATGCGGTAGGTGTCAGACAAAGTTGTTTGCACACAGGATGAAATCTTTTTTGTTAAAAACAAAACCACGTGTCTCTGGTAAAAGAGATACCTCTGTGTCAAAAAAACTTTCCCTGGATAAGCCGCAATGTGATAATTCAAACATTATTCTTTATTTCTCACACAGTTCTGGTCTGCATATGTTCCCTGTGAAACTCAGTACAAAGATGCAGTCAGACAAACACTGGAGCAGATAGATGTGGTTCACAGGATGTGTCAAAAATACCCAAACGACTTCATGTTTGCCACAAGTAGTGACGGTAAGACTTTGGACCGTAACAGCAATGTCAGACATGTTTCAGCAGCGTCATCTCTTTTGAGTTCATGCCTGACTCTGCTTCTTGGATATATCACTCTCCATCCCTCATGTCCCCTCTGCACAGACATCAATAATGCCTTCAAAATGAACAAGACCGCCAGTCTGATCGGGGTGGAGGGGGGTCACTCCATCGACAGCAGTCTGGGCACCCTGCGCACCATGTATCATCTGGGGGTCCGCTACCTCACACTTACACACTCCTGCAACACACCGTGGTAAGTGCAGGCTTAAGCCAAACACATAATCAACAGGCAATGAATTTACCAAATGTCCAATATGAAGCAACTTGAACTCCTTAGACAGAGGGCGGCTGGAATCAGCTAGGAATTACATTTTGACTTCAGGGTTGAAATCAAAGTACAATGAGTGTGTTGGAGGGGATTTGTGTCCTTGAGCAAGTGATGGGCAGGGAAACGGAATCATTTTAAATATATAAAGTAAAGGTCCTAAAACCACATTAGAAAAAAGTTCTGCTTTGTCAATCTTACTTAAATAGGAGTTTCATAACAGACTCAAAGCAGAACTGTAACTGTGGTGTGATTAATGTACACAGTGTTTTTCTGTTTTCACTATGTAGATTTGAAAGTTGAAGAAGTGAAACAACTATATGCTATATTCTGAACTAAATACACAAACTTTATTCAAAGGGAGGGTCACTGGAACACTGTTGGGAGCTAAAAAGCTACCAGGAGAGTTACACTTTCACTGCTGCGGGCGCCCCAACCTTAACGTCTCATGTAGCATTTTATCTTCAAACATTGTTACAGGGATCAAATTTTCCTCTGAGGACAGTTTGTGTATACAGTTATGAACATGTACCACAGAATCTGTACATTTCTCGACCAAAACTACAGTACATAGTGCACCTTTAAGGTAGAGCAAATTTGAAAATACTCAAGATAGAGCTTTAACTTATGATCATTCAATCACTATTATCTCAGTATATCACCTGAGCTTTTAGTAAGGCTTGGACGTTTTGTTTTGAAGTCTTACCGTTAGATTTCATGGTCAGTTTAGGTCGTGGTGTGGGGAGTTACGGGGATTTCCTGCAAGCGTTCTTAGCACTCAAGGCAAAAACGGTTTGATACTGAATAGGTTTCCCATAACCAGTTAAACTGCCATCTTACTGTAACTGTACCTGGCTCATTCAAATCAAATGAACTTAGTGAAAGAATATGTCTCACTTACAACTCCTAAACTGTATCTGTATATTTCTCTACACACCTGTTTAACTTCTAGTTGTGCACTATTGTTTTGAAAAATAATCTAATTATGAAGTAATGTTTTTTGTGTGTGCATGTGGCATTTATATCACCAATTTGTCCTGTAAATAACAAAACTTTAATTTAAAGGTAGTGTCCAGATTAAATACTGTACGTGATACTTTGTTTCATAAAGTTCAGATTTTTCATTATAACATTTATTTTCCCCTCAGGGCGGATAACTGGCTTGTCGACAGCGGATCAGAGCCGTCTGAACACAACGGGCTGTCTCCATTTGGCAAGGTCAGTGTACAAGCAGGGATGGGAAAGTATTTTATAATGTTGTAATAAGTTTCAGAGTAGTGTTTTTAAAAACATGGTGGCTGGTTTAATGTTTTTTTGTTCCAGAGTAGATTATTACAAGCGTGACAAAGCTGAGTTACATCCAAGATGTATAAAAATGAAAATGTGTAATTCTGTAAATTAAAACTGAATAAATGTCTTAGCCTTATTACAAACAGTGTGCCATACTATAATTTAAGAACATTACATAACGTAACGCATGTAATGCATATTAAATACCTTAAATTATGTTTTAATTTGTATATTGTTAGTCATGACAGTATATGAATTGTTATGAATAAAAGAAAAGAAAAGTGAAAATCATGCTTTCCTTAAACAGCAACTAGTTGTGGAAATGAACCGTCTGGGGATGCTGATTGATCTGGCTCATGTGACTGTAGCAGGGATGAACCAGGTGCTGGACATGTCTAAAGCTCCGGTCATCTTCAGCCACTCCTCTGCCTACACCATCTGTCCACACAAGAGGAACGTCCCTGATGATGTCCTCAGGAGAGTGGTGAGCATGAATCTGAGTGTTTTTGTGTGCATGGGGGAACAGCTGGGTAATCATATGACAGATGAGTGGAGTCATAGGTATGACAGTGGTAAAAGAAGAGTTACTCAGAGTAAAATTAGACAGCGTAAAATACTCAATTAAGAATCCTACCTCAATAAATTCAGAGGTTCTATCAGCCAAATTTATTCAAAGTAAGAAGTATGATTGTCAGGCAGGTCATTTCATTTTGACGGGCAAACGGGTAAGCAACATTTCACTGCTTTACCAGCGATTTTGTGGTATTTACTCTGCTTTATATAAAGTTTATAGGTAATTTATCCCTGTTTGCATTTTATGTATCAAGCCCTCAAATAGGTTAACACAATTAATCTAAATGTGTTGAAATGTTTTTAAAGAGATCTGAAAGAAGAATGTATCTACTTCTGTTACCCAATCTGAGTTAATTTCTTTATTATTAAATATCATATTTCAATTTTAGGGAAGATTTAAACAATTTTACAACTTCAGTTCTCAAACTGTCCTTCAAGTGAAACAATCTGGACATTTAGGAGGGGAATGCCTCATCGGGCCTCGTCGTTTTTTATGAAGTCACCATCCCAAAAGGCAATATACCGTTAATTTGTAACAGTATATTGTCTTTACTGTGCCTATAAAGTTTATGTACAATTTATTCTGAAGCTTTGTTACCACAGTGATCTATAAATGAATTGTAAAAAATAAATGTACCTCTGAAATGTGTTGATGGCAAAGTGTACAGTAACTTTAAAAAGGAAATAACTTCACTGAAGTAATTTGGATATGAAAACACCCCACAAAGGATCACAAACCAGTGAATGGCCTGACTGCAGTAAAATGACTGTAAAGCATTATGAGAACACATCCTACCTTTGCTGCTACTTGTTTCAGATATCACCTGTAAATGCTCTTTATGGCACCAAGGGGTTTTAAACGTGGTAAATGAACAGCTTGTGTCCACAAATGATGCATTACAGTTTCCAGGTTGCAAGCAATAACATAACAGTAAAGCATAAGAGACTATTTCTGTGTGTGCTGTAAAACAGAAACCCAATAAAAAAGCAGCTCAGTTAAAACCAGAACATGGTGACTGTAATACATCATAAATCAGAGGTCAATATCCTTGCGTACTTCTGTTACTGGGACTTTGAATGCATCTCATGGCCGAGGTTATGTCTCTCCTGTTCCCTGTTCTTGATCTGCTTTTTCAGTCTGTAAAGGTACTCCTGCCAAATAAAGCAGAAATGACAGTGTAAAACTCATTGACCTAGACACTGTGATCTGCAGGAAGAGCATGACGCTTTCATGTAACGTGTGTGTGTGTGTGTGTCTGTAGAAGGAAAAACGAGGGATCGTCATGGTTAACTTCTACAATGACTATGTGACCTGCAGCAAAATCGCTAAGATCTCTGATGTTGCCGGTAAATAGCTTACCTGATATGACCATGACAACAACTGTAAACCTGATTAAATATTACATATTATCACACAGTTTTATTGCTTTTATCATAGATCACTTTGACCATATAAAGAAAGTGGGCGGAGCAGATATCGTTGGCTTTGGAGGAGATTATGACGGTGTTACAAGGTTTTTACACACAATTAAAACATTGTCTTAAAAGACTGAAAGATATCTAATGTGTTTAAATAAAAAGTAAACAGCTGTTCTGGGATATAAACTGTATTTCCTGAGTGTTTTCCTCTCAGACTTCCAGAGGGTCTCGAGGATGTGTCCAAGGTGCCCAAAGTGGTGGCTGAATTGCTGAGGAGAAATTGGACTGACACAGAGGTTAAAGCTGCTCTGGGAAACAACCTGCTCCGAGTCCTAAGTGAGGCTGAGAAGGTGAGGATCAGACACACGTGCATCTTAACTGCTCTGTTTAGCTATTGCGGACCTTCGCAGTTACACAACAAGTATTTCTTGTCTTCTTTTTCTGCTGCTTTAGGAAGTTAGTCTGACATAAAGTCAGAGACCTTATGACAGGTCTCTGTCGTAAAACATACACAATGTATCGACATATCCAGCTGAGCATGAGACTTATAACGTACTGTTCCATGCTATCACCAACTTGTAAAGACCTGTCCAGATGAATTCTGTCACTCGTGCTTCCTGCTTACACATTTTATTTGTGTACAAAGAATCACAGAAACTGCATCTATTCAAGTTCATCCCAACTTACAGAGTGTTTAAATGTGAACTTTTGCATAATGCATCCCTTGGTCTTACACATACACATAAACATCAATGCAACTTGTAGACGTCATAACATGTCCTCCTAACCCTATGCGTCTTCACACCAAGGGTGTTTTGGTTCTCTGGTGTGCACTTGTCTACACATTGGAAAGAGCCCCTCCTCTCATGTCCTCGTGGTCCAAACCCATTGAACTGCCATCTGTAATTGATAAGACTGCACATACTCCAGTGCCAGCAGGCCTCCCTGCATGCACTCTTTAAGACACCTCTCACAATGTAAATGTATTATTTGTTTGACACATCTTAAATTAATTTAACACAGATTTGTATTCCTCCCCTCAAATGAAGCTCATTTCTCCCACTACACCACTTGAGAGGGTTCGCTTGTGATTACAGAAATAAATGCAGATTTTTTTTAATGAGTTTTTTACATTGTGCTATTAAAATTGTCGTATGTAGTTCTTCTGATATTCCTACTTCATCCTCAGATATCAACATGTGATTCACTAGCTTACTTTAAAGTAGACCATCCAGTAGTTTTCTTCTATACTTTCACGGTTGTAGCAATTAAGGTAAAAGCGAAAGGAAATAACACCAATCAGTCAAAGCATAAAAACAAATGTTTGGAGCTATAAATTCAAATTTTTTATAAACAAGGTGTTTTAGTAGCAGCTGGTCACAGTGCATCTCTGTCTGCTTCCTGAAAGTCTTGTTTGTGTGTCAGGTACGTGACAGCCTGAAAAATACTGAGCCAGATGATGTTCCTATTCCGTATGACGAGGTGAAGAACACGTGCAGGACGAGCTATGGGTACCAAATCCCAGAGTCAGGAGCCATTCGTCCGCTCAGCTCAGTGGCCCTCGTGCTCACACTCGTTCTCCAAGCTGCAGTCGTGTTAACAGCTTAATCACTTACTTTACTGAAAATGATCCAAAACCTTTTGACATTGTCACAGTTATTTTCATCATTTATCATGTCGGGCCGAGCTGAGTTTATCGAATCATCTGGCTGTTTATTATTTTTGTCTGTCAGAAAGATGTCTGTTTGCATATGTGAGTGTAATGAAAAATACTCTGTGTCTTACTCTGTAACCTGAGTGCAGACACAAACACAAATCTTCCTCATTTCCCAGGAAGCAGAACAGTTCATAATAGTTCCTATTATTGGAATACAGCTCCATCTAGTGTTCTGAGACGGGAATGCCCCTGAGTCAGCTCCACTTGTGCTGATTTGCATGTTTTGAATTTCATTTACAGATTAAATGCTCCCCCTCAGGATAGGAACATTTGACTTCAGCTTTTGCAGTGAGCAACCATCTCACTATGTCAAAAGGTTGTTTTTTTTTACAATTGACGAGGACAACGATGGTCAAACACACAGTGATAGAGTTCCAACATGTAAGAATGCTATACACTTTTGATTGTCTAACTAGAGGATCAGTGTGAGCCTAAATCAATCTCAATTAGGTAAGACCAGCAGGTGAATCTGTGTAAATTGGGAAGATAAGTCTCTGTAGTCGGGGACTCCAGAGCAATATAACATTGAAAGGTGTGCAGAGCAGATAACATCACCATTACAAATCTGATGGTTTTTTTATTTCAATGTCTTTTTTCCCCGCTTAATGTCACGTTTTTATATTTCTTTTGTATTTTTATTTTTGAATTTGATTTAATCTTTTCATATTTAATCTTTTCTGTGATGGTTAAAGGGTTGTTTAGGGATTTTCAAATGTTAGATTCTAATGTTTGTTTTTCTATTTGTCATGATGCTTTTGATATGGTGTTGAAGCACTTGAATTGCCTTGTTGCTGAAATGTGCTATATAAATAAACGTAATTTGACTTCACTAAATACAAAAGCATCTTGAAGGTAAATGTAAACTGTAAACAACACAATGGAAGCAGATCACACGCATCACACACACGGCAACCTTGAGTCAATCAGTTCACTGACAGTTTTTACTTCACAAAATGTTCTTCACTGCTTACCATTAACTATTAGATACAGAAAAACATGTGAAAGCAGAGAAAATGTAGGTTTGACAGATGTTATTAAAATACCAATATAAAATAATGCCCTTCAGTTCAGTTTGGTTCCTTTAAATACTGAAGGATTGAAAATTTTTTCACTTTGTATCACTTCATAATCTTTACAAGTCAAAAAGAGGGCTACCTTCAGCTTTGGAGGAGAAGCTTCATACAGTATTTCCACGGCCATTTTTTGTGGGGTGGGGAAGATATTCCAACATTTTTGCCAAATAGTGGACGATTGAATTTAAAATGTCAAGTAATGGCACAAAAAATATCGACCAGTGCATCTTTCGGCACCCTCTAGTAGTACACATCACAAGTATAACACAAGACTCGACAGTGTGTGTCTGGTGTTCTTTGTTCCTCTGGATCTTCTCCGCTCTGAGAGATATATCTAATGAATCAGACCGACAGAGTTAATGAAAAGTGCATGAGTTACTAATATATGGACAAAGGGATGCTGCTCACATGACCTACAGCTGCAGCACTGTTCACAGTGCTCTACTGGTGAAACTGGAGTCTGACACATTGGTCTGGATGGCTCCACACGGTCTGCCAGTCATTTCTGTCCAGGCCAGAGTTAAAAAGGTGTTAAATCTTGCAAGGATTATACCACTAAGAAACAGACCCATTACAAAAAATGTTGGATTTCAAAATTGACTTTTGTAGCCTTCACAGTGGTTTGGCTCAGAAAAAAAGCAAGCAATGAAGGCCTCTAGTTTTTCAGTGCATTATCTGGATCCAGTTGAGAAAAATGCCACAGCATAGTAACAGCTTCATAACAAGATGAGGAGACATATTTCTTGCAGAAAGTAACAGAATTGCTGTAATCTTAAAATCCAGGTTTATGACATTTCTTCAGCTGAGTTATAAAAAGCCAGTGACTCAGACAAAAGTCAGGGAAGGATGGTCATTCTGTCTTAATGTAGAGGTATGTCTTGAAGGAGAAAGAGGGATAATCCAAGTCTGTATTGATGAGGGTGAGGGGGGTAAACACAGCTAGGATGCAACCTCTCTCAGTGTCTCATTCTCCTGTTCCTGAGTATCACTGTCTGACAGGAGAGGGGGGTGTGTTGGCACAGCAATCCTATAAGGCAGATTATCTTTAGTCAACATCCTCCTGGTGGCAGAGACCAGTCGGGAATAGTTATCCGGGTTGTACTCCGACAAAGGAGGCCGGGCACACAGTAACGGCAGGTTGTCCCTGTCAGGCCGGGACAGGAAGAGAGGAGGCCGCCGCTGGCTCTCGCCTTCCTTCAGGGAGTCTGGCATCTGCTTGCGTTTGCTTTCAGGTAAGAGCATTATGCAGAGAACAGAGAGGACAGCGAAGGAGGCGAAGATAACATGGTGGAGGAAGTAGCCGCCATTGTTCTGGAGCTCCATCAGGGAGGAGGCTGCCATGCCGACACAACCTGATGCCAGCACCAGGCCGAGGCAACCACCTCTGACAGAGAGATGGTAGAGGAGCAGGAAGAGGTGATTAGATTTTTTTTTATTATCAGCAGGACTTACACAAGTGTAAGTTATAATTACAAACTGAGTGGTAAATTAAATTCTGTTTCTGCCTTTTTGTGTATTTCAACACTCTCCAACTTCCCTACCCTGTGTTTTAGCACTTAGCTTTCGGCTATTGTTTTTTCAGAAGAAATATAAGAACATTGAGCACAAAAATGATAAATAATGTTCTTAAAAAGCTGGGCATTTTAGTTTTCAGAAAAAGTCCCTAAAGCAGGAGCCCATTGTGCAGGGTACTTTTTATAAGCAGCAGACAAAAACACATTCAAAATAACCTAATTCAGGGTTAAGCTCCAATAGATTTACTCGTAGATATGATGATTTAGATGGTTGTTGTTTTTTTTTTCAATTAACATAACAACAACATCTTCTTCTTTAGTTACTTTGACACTTACCGTACCACGGTCGGCATCACCTCGCAGGCAAAGAACACACTGAGCATGGCAAGAGCCTGAGAGAACAGCAGACCCACAACAGAGAGCACCAACACCAGGCCTCCACGCAGGTCTGCAGACAAAAAGGGCAAGTTTAAAATATATATGTTAAGACATATATCATTAGTAATTTGATATTGCCAATCCACTCTATTGTCATTTCTAGTTCTACTTTAAGAAACAAAATCATGTGAGTGGTCCCAGTGATGCTTTACTGACTGAAATCAATTAGCAGCAGAAAATACATTCATTACAAGTTAGTTTAGTTCATCACCAATAACTGACTGTTTTCTTTCATTCACCTGTTTTGCAACTTGCATGTAAAATAATGAAAATGGATGCAAACCCAAGAAATACATTTCTGCCTTAATTATATTTCTACAATATGATTACCTGTATTTAAAAAAAAAAAGACTTGCTTGCTTGCTGTTCTTAGCTGACAAAAAAAAAGTTGGCAGTGTCTTATATGAGCTGGTTTAAAAAAAACAGCTTACAATTGGCAAGAGCTTACACAGAAAATCAGACAATGACATGTTGATGTTCATCAAGGAATCATTTTGGGGCTTCAGGGATTGAAAGAAGTAGAAAATGTAGATGTGACTTACACTGAGTAAGGGCGAGCAGAAGCAGTGATGACAGTCCAGTTATGATGGCAGAGAGCAGCAGCATACCACGCCGACCAAAGTGATTGACGGACACACAGATGAAGATGCAGGCCAGTGCTCCTGTTATCACTCGGAGGAAGTAGCTGAAGTAGAAGTTTGATGAATAACTGTGCAGGTTTCTGGTGAAACAGTACTGGATCCCTGTTCCAATGAAACTGAATGAGGGGCGAGAGTGTTAGACTATTCACATCTACAAAGTACAACACTTTGCAAATGACTGTTAACATGAGAGGGGAGTGTTTTTAAAACATGGATTAAGAAGTCCTGTTTATTGCATGGACTTGTCAGGTGACATCTTTTTTTGTTGCATAAAAAACTCACAGTGTGAAGCTGAGGATGAGACAGTTCTTCCAGATAACATTAGTCCGACGCAGCTCCAGAACTGAAAAGTACTTTGGCTGACAGTCTTCTCCGTATGCTGAATCAATCTCTGTAGAAACACAGAGAGGTTAGAAAACCTGAGGAATTCAGGAAATGCTAACTGAGCCCATGTTTTCAGGCTAGTTGAAATGTATCAGTGGAGAGGATTAAATTGATACTTTCATTATTACAACTGCAAAAAAAAAAATGGCAATGGCAGGATAAGGCTGCAAATGTAAGAAGTGAAGCCATGTCAATTCCCCTTTAATAAAATATGGCTCTTGAACTCTTTCTTAACACTCCTCCAGGGTAACTCGGAAATCTAATATGGTGTAACTTTCAGTGCAATGAAAAACAGCTGGACTTCAGGACCCCCGAGTTCACTGAACACTGTTTGGTTTAGTTACAGGTCAACAGAGGACATTCTGACCACACCCATCAGTTCTTGCAGGTGTGGTGTGATGTGAAACAGGTATGTCATTTACACAGAGAGGGCAGTGCTGGAGTTAAGTTACTCTTTAAACAATGTGTTTGTTAAATTTTTAAACAATGGTCACACATATTTTTAATGATACTGCACTGTTTTCTCTCCTAAATGTGAGAAAGATAAAGAAGATAAATCAGCCAAAGTAATGCTAAATCAAACCAGACTTCTTTTCTCATATCACAGAACATTACAGAATTTGAAGGACTGATTCCTCACTCTTATACTTGAAATAAAAAAAAGATTTAGCAGAAATAACACCCAAATGCAATTTCTGGGGCATTCGGGTCAAACAAAAAAAAAAGCAGTAATTCAACCATCTGTGTATAAGATGGATTTGGTTGATGACAAAATGTGAGATGCACTGTCTGTTTTTATTTTCAGTCTGGTTTAGAGGTTTATTTCAGGTAAAACTCAGGCCAGAGGAATGAAAAGAGCAAAATGATCAAGCATATCTGAAATTGAATGAATTATACAAGAGGTGAAATACCTTGGGGGTTTTTCCCCAAAACTTGATTATTGTGGGTGGGCATTAAGTGTTCTTGTATGTATGTGTGTGTGTGTATATATACCTGACAGCAGAGTTTCACCAGGGTAGATTTCATCTCGCAGACAAACACCGTTCCTGGTGGAGAACTCTTGTAGGCTCCTCTTCACTTGCGGGATTTGAACTGTGGCAAGCAGCCAGCGAGGAGACTCCGGAAACACTGATGCACAGCTAAAGAAAACAACTCTGTTATCATATCTCAAAGAGATATGGGGCGTAAACATTCTCCGTAACATTAACACAGGAGGTAGAGAGGAGGAACACGAGCACAACCTGCTTTCACTCTTTTTCTAAGAAAAAAAAGAAAAGGTTGTCATATCATCAGCTAAACCGCAAGGTATTTTAAATTGACTTATTCCACAAATAACTTAGATTAGAGACACATATTCTTCCAAGAGGAACGCATTTCTGATTTAATTTCATGCATCTTATTGCCTGATCTAACTGTACTTATGTTGTTGTTTTTTTTTCAAATTTATTTTCAGTTCTCTGAGTTCTGGGTGCTCATCTCAAGGACTTAACAAGAATCTTTCAATGAATATCTAGACTTAAAATTGAAGGTGTTCACTAGGATTTTGAAAGCACGACAATGTATTTAAAGATGTGATGGCATGTGAATTCAGTTGTGGCTACAAAAAGGTGTGAGCTTGAAAAAGAAGGAACTCCAATCATCAGATATGTAAAACAGACCAAACTGTAACACAACATGTCATGTGTCCATGCAAATTAATAAACTGCCCTTAATGCGTCACCAAATACACATACACAAGTCCTCTTATTGCATGTTACATTTTGCCACCTGACTCACCACCAATAGGAAAGCAGCAGGAGCAGAGGCAAAGTGGCCACAGCCTGCAGAATTGGCCAATCGCGGCACAGAACAGCGATGCCCGGCAACAGCATCTCTGCGAACACGGCAAAGAAGCCACTGATCATGGCAACCATGAGACGATGAGGAGGGTCACACAGCTCCAACCCTGAGAGAAGGAAGGGAACAGAGAGCAAAGAGAGGACACAGATAGCATCAAACACAGCCGAAGCTTAACTAATACATCCGTCCAAAACAAATCAATTTCCTGTCATGAACCTCTTTACACATGAGGCTACGGTTTGTTGGATGATTCACATTTCATGCCAACACAGGTCACAACAAATACTGTAGCAAATACGACAACATGGGTGCCGGTGACCCAGTGGTTAATTCGCGGGCCTCACGTACAGAGGCTACAGTCTTCAAAGCGAGTGGCCTGGGTTTGAATCCAACCTTTGGCCGCTTTGCTGCATGTCATTCCCCATTCTCTCTCTCTCTGATTGCCAAATATATCCACTGTCCTGGCTCTCTATAGACATAACAAGCACCAAAATCCATCTTAAATAAAATAGAAGAATATAAATAAAGCTTTTAAGATTTGTCTTCTGTGATACAAATTAAAGGCATGACTGGAAAATCAACCTCTTGTATTGATTATAAAACGCAAATACATGAAGTTCATGTTCATATCTCTAACACGTCCTATAACCTCAATTGCTTTAACAAGATCAGCAAACATATTTTTTTAGTATACTTTCCTTTTACCATCTTTTTTTGTTGTTAGTTTTTGTGCCTTTTGCCTTTATCAGCTGAAGGGAAACAGGAAATGTTTGGATGAGGGTATGGGCCGAGGTTGGAATCCATCCCACGGTCGTGCCAATGAGGACTACAGCCTCCGTACATGAGGCGCGCAACATAACCGCAAGGCCTCTTTTTCTTTCACTACAACAAGCTTTACCCTTTGATTGCAAGGTTTAAACTTTGCCTATGGAAAAATACCAAAATGCAAGGTTCAACAAGCTAGATAAAGCTGCTAGGAGATAAAGTTCTCCTGACCTCAGGTATTGATGCAAGCTTGTTTTGGGAGTGTGACCAGCTGTGTGAGTTTCTCCTGACCTTTAACCTCCTTCCTCTCCAAGCTCTGAGAGGAAGGAAGGGGAGAGAGGGAAAAATAGGAGCTTACTTCATGCTCATTTCCATGCCTTGGGTTCTGACCTGCTAGTGTTTTATCCTCTCTGACGAGGAGCAGTGCTGGCAGGACAACAATTTCTCCTGAGCTTTCATCCTACCCATCCCAGCCCGAAAAAAAAAACAAGTCTGGACTCGATCTAGTCCTGACCTTGCAGGAATGTACGTCAGACCATCTCCTCCCACACAGGAATGTGTACAGTTTCTAAATATGCTAACAGAATGACATTCCTGTGCCCCCTAACTCTTGTTTTGGACAGTTCCAGGAAGAAAACACATATGTATCCATACCAGTCAGAGACATCTCATCATAGAGACATTCATGCTGAAGAATGAGGGCCAATGAGCTCACTGAAACTTGAGACCCCCTTAAAGAGGACAGCTGAGAGGTAGGAGTAAAGTTAAACCGACCAGCTGCCCACTGTCAGTCAGTGAGAGCAAAACACAAAATAAGTCTGCCGTACATGTTCCCAACCAAAGGACTGATGCAAGTGAAAATGTTCACATATTGGTAGAGTACGTGAAGCATGTAGCCCAGTGGTTATCCAATGACACATTTTTAAAATGATTAAATAAAGAACAGAGGGTATCCACATTTCACATAACATACTGTTCCTATACAGTTTTTATTTTCTACTTGTTGTTTTAGTCTACTGTTTTTTTTTAACGCTGTTTTCTACCAACAGAGATTTACACACGTAGAGAATCGAGCCTGCAACTCAAATAGTGCCAATTATAATCCTTAGGTTTCTCTTAAAATCAAAACCACATTTCCATTTTTAATAGGCACTTTTAACCAATAGACATGCAATGCATTTACATTTTGCCATTACATCTCCATACATTGGTTTTCGTTATTTATAGTGTCAGGATCGACCATTCCTGCACAGGATGCAAATAGCTTTGGATCACACAGGGGATTCAGAGGACACAATGAAACATGTAATCCTGTGTTTCCTGTATTTGTTTTTTCAAAACTGCTTCACTGTGTGCACAATGGAGTCAGAGCATGTTTGCAATTATTAGTAAGCTACTTCTCATCACAACAATGTAAAGAGAAACAAAAGTTGCTTCTCTGTTATATTTCTTGTAAATGGCTGCTCAGGGAGTGAGTCCTGTAGTTTCTGTTAATACCAGTGACCACAGACGCCACCAAATCAACCAGCACAGAAATATGAAAGGATTACAACACTAAAGATCACAAAATGTTCATACAAAGATTTTAATGTCACTTTTGGTTTGTGAAATTTGATGCTGCTGTGAGCAGCTTTTCTGTTTCACCCATGACACATTTGTTCTAAAATATAAAATAAAATAAAATTTAATAGAGAGGCATTGTACTGTTATGTCTTAGTCCAACAATTAAGTCTAATAGACAAAGTCTTATTTTTTTCTTGTATAAAATTAGGCTCGAGCATTAGTGGTACATATTTGGCACCAGGTTGGTGTATTTAAGCCTCCAGGATTTCCTCCATGTGTAATGCAACTGAAAATATCTCTCCCTTCAGAGGAAAAGTTGACATAGTCTGATAATCCAACTGAATTGTCTTTGGGTTAATCGCTAAGTAAATAAGAGCTGTAGCCGTTGTGGATTCAAAGGTCAGGAGCGAGTCTAGAGATGACAAATACTAATGTTCAACTATTAATTGAAGACGCATGAGTCTTAATGTTAAAAAAAAAAAACTTAAACAGGAGAAGAAATGAAAAGAACAGCTGTTCTTGTTCTTTCCTTATGAGATTAAAAGATGAAAACGTTTTGCTTTAATCCAGATAACCATCGCCTTTTGAGTTTAAGCATCATGCCTGAAAGTTCATGTCTTCACTGAGGGAGTTGTGTCCTCTATCACAGGTAGTTTTCTGTGTGTTCTGTGCATCCCCTTTAGGCTTATTATCATTAAATAAACAGCCTTATCCGATTCCTTGATACGATATGACAGTTATTAAATTATCTCTCATATCTTAATGTTATCAGCAACAGTATCTTTGGTACAAAGTTAGAGATAATGAGAGTCTTTAAAGGTTGCAGATCATCTCCTGATCATTATGTTGTTAAATTATATATATAAAGTCATGCCTTTTGACTCTTTGGAACAACAATTAAACTTCATGTTTCTGAAGCTTCTTAATATCTGTACGATGGATAAAAACAGTAAACTTATTAAAAATAGGACATTATCAATCTCACTGTAGATATGAGATGTTTCGACGGTCCTGCCATCTCATATCACATATAACATGGAACATGCAACATTTACACACCATTTTTTTTTTTTTTAATCGCATGCTATGTTGTCCCTTTGTCCCTCTGCAGTGTCTCCCTGTAGTCACAGTGATGTAAAAGAACGACATCGCTGCACCTTTAATGTCTCATTTCACTTTTAAAAAAACTCTCAGGCTGCTCAGGTGACGAGTCAAAAGTAATATCCACCTTATGACATCAAACATTTAACCTTTTTACCATTCCTTTTAGCCGTCATCATTTCCTTTTTGATCCGTAAGAAGTTTCTATTTCCATGGTTGAGTAAATGTTATAAACACTGATGAAAGCTTTATGCTAAAGTCGTCCGTTGTTGATCTGTACGCTGCTTCTCTACCCAGACTTTTCTTGTAAGTTAATTTCATAACCTTCGATCAATCAGAAGGTCTTACTTTATTTCAGAATAAAAGCAAGGTTAAATTCAAACAGCAAGTAAAGCACTCTCAGCTAAATCTTGTGTTTTATTGGGGGTATTTTTGTTGTGCTTCTCTATAATTGTTTGCTCATCTTCATTAAATTTTCTTGCAACAAATGAAAACAGACAGGGCTAAAACATGACATAACACATAGTGCCAGTGAATGACTCATAGACTCGAGGCAGGAATCCAAAAGTACTTCATGAAATAATTTAAGAACTTGTTGCTAGAGGGGTATGAGGAAGATGAGGTTGTCTTTAGTTTTAATCACCCAGAGATCTTGACTGCTGAATAACAATGAAGAAAGTTTAACAGTTTCATTACTTAAGCATAGTCTGCTTAATCATGGCAAAAATCTTAATCCTGATTGTTGAGATCAAGATTATTAAAAACTTAAACACTCCGAACACTTAAACACGTTCATATATGCAGGATACTCACTGGCAATGTAGGAGGCCAAAAAGACCCCAGCAAGCATGGTGCCGTGAAACAGACGGAGCAGCAGAAACACCACCGCACTGTTGGACAAACAGACGGCCACCCCTAACAGACTGGACAGACTGAGGGAGAGGAGGAACACTCGACGACGACCCAACCTGAACACAGAATGACATGCAGTCAGACTTCACTGTGATCTTTTAGTCAAGAAAGATCCACAAGTAAAAACTATGCAGCTCCAAAGTGTCCATTACTAAACAAATGTGTAATCTTTAACTCCACTCATTTGTAGTAAAGGTTTTGTAGTTTCACCTTTTTTGAATCTCTGAAGTGAGTTAAGTAGCTTAGTAGTTGTAACTTTAAAGAAGAAAATAAACATTGTAAGCAGAAGAAGATAACAGAGTTAATTTGTAGGGATTGAGTTCAAATATATTCCTGGGAGAGACACGTAGCTAAAAAGACCGAGACTTTCCCTTCAGCCAGAAAACAGGAGCTAACACTCTCAACACTGGCTCTTCACTCATAAACTAAGCTAACAAGCTAGCCTAGCTCGCTAACATAGGTTGGCAGCATAAGCAGTTGTTTTACACTAAGTCATAAATGCTATAAAAGGTAGATTAATAATGTTTAGAAGAATCGTTGCTATTGAAGCTGCCTGGAACAATTGGGTAGAGATGCAAGCTAAATGAAGGCAGAGCACATATTATTAGCAGATTATGAAAAGACATTCTGACAACCATACAACTTGAGGTGATGTTTTGTTAAATGATCAAATTGTTGATTAAATTAAACAATTTACACCTCCATATAAAAGTTCATCACTGGGCTACTCACCAGTCACACAGTGTACCAAGGAAGATGTATCCCACAATCCATCCTGTCATGAAGCAGATGTGCTGCAAAGGGATTTTCCAGTAGTCACTGCACACCAGATTCCACTAAGAAAAAAAAAGACAAATACTTACATTGACACATTTTTGGATCTAAAAAAAAACTGAGGCTAATATTGACTTGGTACAAAAAGGGCATTTGAAATAAGAAAAAAGTTGCTGTACATAACTTAAAATGTTCTGAGTGCATCACCAAAAACACAAATTGAACCAACTGGGGAAAAAAACTGGTTGTGCTTTCCTTGAACTTATAGTTTTACTTATTAAATCGCTTATACCAGTGCTCATGTGATCAGTCATTTCAGTAATCTAGAAAGATGTTGTTATAATAGTTATTAATTAAAATCAGTTAGTAGTAAACGGTGAAGATATTACCTCATACTGACTGCACATCCGACCTAATCTGTGGTTGCCAGCACCAAACCCATCTGTTTGTGTTGACACTGAACTCTTTAATCTTAAAAACAGTTCACATTTATTTAGTTTGATTCTTAAAATAGGCTCAGGCGTAGCTTTAACATCTGTGCAGTGTCGCTTTGACCAAATGTTACTCAAACAAAGTGCACAGAGCATTTGTTGTGGACTATTTGCAGCAGACTGGTAAACATTTGGTGCTGTGGTAGATGTTTTTGGCTGCAGGATGGTGTTTATAAGATAAAAATAAAGAACAGTGCCCATGTTTACCGTAATGAAGGAAAATAAGCTCGATAAAGCAAAGGAATAACTTAGCAATATAGCAAGTTTTTATAGCAAGTTTAATTAGTTCATTTTTTGGGTTAGGTTTTTGGTTTGTTTGTGGGATGTCTTGACAGTTAGAAAATAGGAAATATTGTTATCCTTTGATTGTAATGAAACAAAGATAAGAAGACCTTTTATATGACATATTTTAGACTTTAAAATAGAGTCAGCAGCTTTTTCCTAAAAAGGTAAATATAGACTTATAAGTTATTAAGTAATGTCGCTCAATCATCACTTTAATGATTTGGTAGGAATTCCCTTTTTTTTTTTTTTGTGCTGTCTGATTTTTTAAAATTTGTTTTCATTTAGGCTATGTTTTATGGTGATGTTGTCCTTGTGTTTCTTGTCTTCTGTGTGCTCCTGTTGCAACACAAATTTCCCCTTGTGGGACAATAAAGAATCGGAATCGGAATCTTATGGCCCTCTGTGGTGAAACCCCCTTAAAAGACCCTGTCTTCCGCCTGTATTTTGATGTCTTGGTTAACTTGGGACATTCCTGGGCGGGGAGCTGGTGTGTTTCCCCCAGCCAATGACAGCATGCAGGTGAGTTTGGGAGGGGATTAATTTCAGTGCTTGGACGCCTTTTGGACTGGAGAATGTGGTGGACACAGAAGAGAAAAATATATTCAGTGGATAAAGCTTGTTCCAACCTGAACCTTTGGTTGGCATTCGGCCACAGACGCGGACTTGGCCTGCTATCTGTTGGACATGCAGGTGCCAAACAACAGCGGTTAGATTGTGCTATCTTGCTAAACAATCGGCTTTTCCGTAACAACAAATGTTGTATTCTCAGACAGCTTGCAGTGTAGGTACAAGCAGTAAACATACATGCTAACCCTGTAGGGGGCATGCACTTCTGATGATGATGAGCCCAAGTGGGGGGCCCAACTTGAATGTTGTGTTCACAAGCTCCAACAAACATCTCTACTGACTCTACCTTTAAGTGTTTCAGTGGATTTTTTTTTAAAGAATTATTACTTGGTTGAGATATGGTAGCCACTCTCAGTTATATAACCAGTGAACTTTCTTAAATGCCAAAACTTGCATCGCTACAGTGAAGTGGTGCAGTTGACAAGATGAACTGCTGTTTTTAAAACACACCCAGATTACTCAGCTTTAACACTCAAAATCTGTTGTTACAGCTTCTGTGAAAGAAACAATATTCTAATTTCAGTTGAATAACCCATTTTAACCAACTTTTAAATTGCAACAAGGACACGTTCGCTTTAAGCAACATAGAATATGCTACATAGAATCTGACTCATAACTTGTAGTTAGCCTCAGAAAGTGAACAGCAGTACATGTGATTTCCAGTATATAAAAAAACACACACCAAATATCCTTTGAGGAGTGCTTAATAATGTTAATTATGAGGATAAGTCAATCAAAGGCTTAAAAGGGCAAAGCAAGCAAATTGTTGCTAACATGCTATATTCATCCTCATTTAGTGTTTAATATGCTGAGAATATCAGGCTACCAGTCAAGTCTCTAACAGAGAGAGATTGTTGTGAGGAAGCAGGAATGTAGACCATGTCCTTTCTAATTGAGTTAAGATGTCTGCTGACAGTTTTATTACATTACGACAAAGTAGGGCTCAAAGTAGAACATACCAGTAGCTCTTCATCTGGAAAGTATCACTGAATGTAAGGATATTATTACCCCCTCCCTTCTCCTTCTTTGAGCATTTTACAGATATGTGGCTTCAAAGTTTGAGATTAAAGTATTTCAGTTAAGGAGACTTTAATAAAGGGCATCATTGGGAACATTGGGAATATGAGTACATGAATACAAAATGTTCCAATACTATTATTTCCTATATTCAAAACCAAAACCAATTCTCATACCTAGAATGCCTACTGGTGACTGTCCCTTTACCCTCCTTGCATGACATGCCATCATGAGATTTGAGACCTCCTCCTTGTGACACTTTTCACAGTATTTTCAACCAGAGACTGCAGTAAATTACAAAAACTGCTTCACATAAGGCAGAAAACGTTTATGTTTTTGAACTTGGGGCGGCTGTGGCTCAGTTGGTAGAGTCGGTCGTCTCTCAACTGGAAGGTCGGGGGTTTGATCCCCATCCTGCAGCCACATGTCCGATGTGTCCTTGGGCAAGACACTTAACCCACTGCTTCGTCGGCGGCGTATGAATGGGATGAGTTACTTCTGATTGTCACTTTACATAGCAACCTCTGCCATCAGTGTGTGAATGGGTAGATGTGATCTACTGTGTAAAAGCACTTTGAGTAGTCAGAAGACTAGAAAAGTGCTTTTTTAACTTCGGAAAAAAGGTCTCACAACTACAATTTTTAACAGAAATCACTTTATCCCAAGGGAGGACTTCTGGCACAACTATGTACAATTATTTTGTCCCCAATTCTCTCTCAAAACCTCTGGACGCAATATATTAAGTGTGCCTATATGTTGGAGTATGTTATTATTTTAGTAAAGACAAAATAATCAGGGAAATGTCTAATAAAAATACAAATGAATGTCCTAAATCTAGATTTTATCAATTTCCCTTTGTCAATTCAGAGTCTGCTTTAAGATTGAAAGACCCATCTGTAAGTCCTTATAATGCCAGTTCCTACTTGTGAGAGAATAGTGAACAATGATTGTTCATTTTATTATATAATGCTAAACAATAGTATTTTAAGACAATGAGTGCTTGTGTAATCCATTCTTTTTTTCTTTATTACATTATTTCTTTGGGGCAGTGAATGACGTCATGGCAGAGGAACTGTTGTTGTGGAAGGAGGTGTTCAGGGTCTCAGGAAGCAACAGTAAGGCCTCAGACTTCCAAGCACAAGGAGGAAAAGTCTTCTCACTGCCAGTATGTATTTCCTCAAATCCATGATGCAATACCCCAAGGAGAAGTTGAGGGGCAAAGTTGCTCTGAAGTCCCGCTACATGGGTGTACTCCCACCCTTTGGTGCAGGACACCGTCCGCCTGGGTACTTTTTCCGAAAGGTCCGAGGTGTTTGGTGGGTACTTGAACAGCTCACAGTGGAGAAGTTGAGGGGCAATTACCCATAATGTCCTTTTCGTGATAGTCACCCCCCCCTCTCTCTACAGGACAACGGTTTAGAGACCGTAAACCAAATAATACCGCTGTAGTTTGAATGCATGCTTCAAAATGCTGCACAGTCACAGATGTAATGTACACATGTGAAGTCTGATTATCAATATTTGCAGACTGGGATGGATCCTTGAATAGAACAAGCGCAGTACGACAGGCTGAAGATAAACAAGTTCCTGCTGCTTGTCATCACATGCAGCTGCACAACAAGACTCAACGCATTTAAACCAATCATCTGAGTGGGAAACACGAGTCAAAGTTTGTAAGAAGGGAATCAATATCCAGCTGGAAAGTCTCTCAGAAAGATAAAGTTAAAATGGATCTTAGATGCAAACACCAAAGTCCACAATCCAGTTCAAATGCAGACACATGAACTATCATTATGTTGTCTTAGAAGTAGTGCTGGTTGAGCTGTAAACTGCAGGCCCTGGGAAACAGAGTGGCAGACAGCAGACGAGTGAGAGTGAAAGCAGCTCTCAGTGAGTTTGAACTGTGTTCAACATGGGCAAATATTTGACTGCATGCTGTGAACAGTCATCTTCATGGCCACACATGCTTCAAGCAGAGAAAAATGGCTTTTAATGAGCGGGAATTGGAACAAATCCAGTTCTGAACCACCATCCTGGAGCAAGGCCAACAAATTAAAATAGTTGTGAAAGTGACCAACCAAGGAAACATGTGTCTGTAAGGTTTTAGAAATAGTTCTGTAGAAACAGTGAACTCCTCGCTAAGTGGTAAGGTCAATCAAATTGTTTGAAACCGACAACCTGGGGATGAAAGCTTGTTTTGATACAACGACGTAGCTCCTCGGTCCTATCATAATTCAAAATGTTCGTAATCTGATTTTACTTTCTTCATTTCATACCGGTGCTTTTCAGAGGTCCAAACTTAAGTGAAACTCTCACACAGACTTGGATAATGACCTGCAGTCTCTTACCTCAGTGACAAAGTTGCTCTGCAGTCCCGCTACATGGGTGTACTCCCACCCTTTGGTGCAGGACACCTTCTGCCTGGGTACATTTTCCGAAAGGTCCGAGGTGTTTGGTGGGTACTTGAACAGCTCACAGTGGCTGAGCCCGGTTCCGCTCACCCAGGGGATGGTGAGGTTGAGGTATCCCTGAGCGGTGAAGTTGCTGAGGAGGAAAGTTGAGGGAAGGAGGTTCGGGTCTGGTTTGCAGTGGTACGAGTCCGGGATCAGGGTGTAGAAAACGTCGCAAAAAAGGTTAAGCATGACAGCGAAGTTTGGGAACCAGCTGAAGACGACCACGATTCGGTTGTAGCGTCCATATCCGCCGGTGTGAGGGAAAACCTTCGTCTCGTAATCCATTTGAAAGCGGGTGGTTGATGAGTCTGGGGCCATTGCGCGGTGAGTGCGCGCACTCCACAGCCGCGAGACGCAGCAGCAGGTATGTGCGCGAGGAGGAGGAGAAAGCAGAGAAGGGTGGAGAAATCTGAGGATCGGACTACACGAGGTTCGGAGATCAATCTATGACACACCTACCCTGCATCCTCTATGACTCATTTCTGGGCCACTCCGGAGTCACCTTAAACAACACGGGGAGCAGACGGTTCCGGGTAAGATCCAAGTGAATGTGATGATTGAACACATAAAGTGTGACTTCGTGATAAAAGATGAACTTTTGACTTCACATCAGCTGAAACAAAACTTAACACTCAAGTCAAGTCTGAAATCAAGTTTGTTTCTTAGCCTATTACCTGAATAAAGCATTGCAAGCCAGGTCAGAAAATAAAAAACAGCACTGATCGCTTAAGGAACATTTCTGACTACTTTTCTGAAGCCCGTAGTAAGCGTAGGCTACGTTAAAAAACAGGATCCTACGTTGCCCATAATGCAATTCAACAATATACAGCCTACCCTAAGTTTCTCCTTACCGACATAGATGATATTTAAATTTTAAATGTAGATAAACTCTATGATGTCAATCAGGACGTATGATATGTTTTTCATTCTGAGGGGAAACTTTTCTAAAGCCGAAAAAGATTTAAAAATACAACATTAGAATAACTTAAAACTGTTCACAGGCTGAGCTGTAGGTCATGACTTTACATTTATATGCTGTTGACATCAATGATATGACTTCAATAATTGTTTCTGGTTGTTTAAAAATAAAACAGGTTATTAAAGGAGCATACAAAGCCAATCTCATGTCTTAAACAATGTCTTGTACTACCTGATTATACTTTTAGTTACTTTATACTTTCTTATTTTATCAATTGTAGTATTAAGTTATTTGATGTAGAGCATGAGTTAAAGAAACATCGCTGTAGAGATGGTTATTTATAGTCCTCAGTTTGACACCACCCTCAGTAATTTCTTCATCTTAGATTTAAACTTGGCATTAGTCAGGTCCAGTGATAAGTCACTTGATACTGTGTGTGGTGTTATCAATGCTTCAGCTGGGATTGGATTCAGGATGTCAGGGCTTTTCCTGGCTCAACTGGTGACTTCTATTTGATTCATCTGGTTTTGGCAGGCAACATTTTAACTCAGATTACACACTCCGAGTCAACACTCATGATGACAAGAGTAAATGACAGGAGTCACATGGAAAGGTTGTCTGAGAAATGACAGCACGTGCAGCTGATGACTCATAACAAGCACCAACTGGTTTTTCTTCCATTGTGACAGTGCAGTTTATAATGCAGAGTCCAGTAAATGTATGAATTAATATGGTATAATTGTGCACTCCCATGTGCACCAGAAAAGGCAAGTAAAGGAAAAGAACTGTGATGTTTAGTTACATCTTAAACTAAGTATTGGGCTGAGTGATTTAATTTTTCAAGAATATAAGATGCACCATATCAGAGGAGCCATTTCAAACATCCTGCTTAGGAAACATCCTGTTGGCTGTCAAGAAACATTTTAGACACCAAACAAGGTTTCCTCATCCTGCTGTCAACAGAAACCATGACTACTCAAGACAACCATAATTTGGTTGGTCGTTTAATTGATCATTTTTAAGTGTTTATTTAATTTTCACAGTTACTCTTTCATATGTAGCCCATTTTTTCTTCCTGATACTTTGATTTATGTTGTGTGTAGAAAAGGAATGTTTGTGATGCCACTGCATACAATTAGTCTTTTATATATAAAAACAACGGGACAATGCGAACACAAAATCAAGAACTTCAGGACGGCATGTAATATTTCAAAATTTTATTAACGAACATAATCTCTGAGGAACAACAGCAGTTCTCGCGCTCTCTGTACATGCAACTGTAGAAAATAACAATTTAGAATTTTTACTTTTCAGTTTTAGTCTTTTTTCCCATCCATCCTCATTTTCAGTTTCTCGTGTTTATTTTTTTGTCTTTTTTTTTTTTTTGCAGGAAATCAACAACAGCTAGAGGTGAAAGTACTGGATTTCTGTTACAGCACTGACAATAGCATCAACGACCCCCCCCTCATAAATCCCCACCCTCCCCCTCCCCTCCTAGCTGCTCCAACAATATGTACACAAATAAACTACATTGTACAAATAAAAAAATGTTACATTGTTACATCATAATCACCTGCAGCAAGCGCACACAGCTCGTTTGCTGTTAGAACCCCACATTCTACGCAATTTTTCAGACTAGTACAAAGAGGAGGGTGCAAAACGTCCTGGGAGGTTTTATTTACAGAGCTATGTACAGTATGTCTCTTTCACGCATTACAAGGAGGAAAATTTACACAGCGGAGACCAACGTCAACTCAAAAACATACCACAGGTGTCAGAAAAACAAAACAAAAAGATAATAAATAGGTTATTTCTCACCATTTAAAGAGTAGTTCTCCATGCTTTGTATTAGTCATTTTTCCACTCTAAAAAAGGAACAAAGAAATAGCTACAGTCTGGGTTTGAATTAAAAAAATATACAAATAACCAACGAAAACTAGAAAAAGGCTTGAAATCGTGATTCTATAGAATGAAAAAATAGCAATTATGTATATTTATGTCCAATAAGAAAAAACAACACATAACAAATCTAAAATAAACATTATGAATGAATGTGAGGAGAGTAGAGGTAATATGTTGCTGACTGAGGTGAGGCATCAGGCTAGCATCTGTATCACCACGGCCAAGTGCTCTACTGTGCATCTGAGGATTGCTGTGTGTTTTGCGTGTCTGTCTTCAATTGAACCAGAATTCACTGCTGTTTTGTTAGTAATTAAGATTCACACTGGAGAATCTATGCGGATGGATGCGTTTATCTATTGCTCTGTGCAGCGGTGTACCGCAGTCTGGGGGGGAGAAATCACCTGTCAGCTGTGTCGACCATCACCATTTCAAGCCTTTGTGGTTCAAAATAACTGATTTACCGTAAGTAAAAACAAAGGCAGGGATTAAACCGTTAAAAAAAGGATGACACATTAAACGGAAAAACACACACTTGTTGATGTCTTGTAAACAATAGTGAGAGGGTGTGGTTGGTCAGGGCATAGTAACGGTATACATTCTGCTTGAAAAGCAACGTGATTGACATGCCACTGGTGTTTATGCTCTATACAGGAAACAAATAACCCTAAAATGAACACAACAACATTCAAAAACTACATACTATGAGCTAAAAAAACACACGCAGGGATTCTGTTAACAAAAAAAACACCCTTAAAACCTCTTCCCAAAAACAAAACGGTGTAAGAAACCAACAACAAAATAAGAACATGACACACAGGGGGCTTAAAGAATACATGTGTGGGTATTTGTGTCTGTTTTGTATACCAACCAGTATGTGTGTTTCTCAAAAATTTCCAGACCTTTACATCTAGCCACCTTGTCTGCACAGTGTAATAGCAACAACCATTGCACTTGACTAGACATACCATACACAGCTATGCTGACTGACAGTGTGTTCATAACTTAGAAATGTTCAGATTATATTGCCATCAGGATACATGAGCAGCTCTCGCACAAAGACAGGCAACTTATGTGGGAGGTCAGGAAAAGCTTTTCAAATCCAAGACCCACTTAAAAAAGAGGATTGATAAAAGGAATCACAAATCAATATTAAGATGGGGTTTGAATTAAGGATGACTTAAAAAAAAAAAAAAAGATCGGTTCAGCATGAAGCTATTTCTTTCCCGTTTCTATTTATGTCTTTTCAACTTTTTGGTTCATTCTTAAAAGGTTTAAGTCTCGTAATTGCCTACTTGGGCTCAACATAATGACATGATAGTGGCAAATAGCCAATGCCTAACAGAGTAAATAAGGAAGTAACCTAATGTTTAAAAATCACTGACAACACTAGCCAATCGCATGGATTAAAAGACGGAAGAGACAGGGGCTGGTGGTTTAAATCTGTGATGACTAAACTGACGCAGGGGTTAAACTTGAATCAGATGAGGGAAATTATCTCCCCATAGAGGTCATAAAATTTTAATTTATTTTAAAAAGCCCATTCTTGTGAAAGGTCACAGGTCTCAAGCAAAGCCAATTAGGGTTCTGGAGTTGTTGGACACTCTGGCGCCATCTAGTGTGTAGAATTGGAACGGCACATTGAAAACAAGTCGCTCTCCAACATCAGACAAAGGGCAGAAGGACTAAGTTAAAAGTCATCATGGAACGAAACTATTTAGTGGCTGTTACAAGTCTTTAGTCTAAAGAGAAAGCAGACGATCTGGGAGAACAGAAAACTTAATGAAGTGCTGAAGACCTGTGTCCTGTTGGCTTTCAGACTATGATGTTTTGTGATGATTGGAAATTATTAGTTCTGGAGATTAAAAACTAAAACAAAAATCCCCAAAATATATTAATTGGAAACAATTCAAAATTATAATGATGGTTTTGCTTGTGAATGACATCTAACTTTCATCCCACCCATATATATCTATGTGACTTTGCCCAACAATGAGTACATTTTTTTTCACTGAAAAAGGCATTTTCTTGGTTGGAATTTTTTTTTTTTTTTTTAAAGATATAATCGTGTATTAAAGCAATGAATAATAATCCTCTGTCTATTCTTTAAATAAATCCTCAACAACTATTCTGCTACATCTGAGGGACTATATGGTGGTTGGCCTGTGGGAGGCCGGTTTAATCCAGAAGTGATCTCTGTCAGCTATTTGTGAGTCGTGATCCACGTCCAGGTGAGTTTCTTAACCCTGGAGAGGGTCTAGAGATGGGATCATACAACTGTACTGGAGTCTTTCAAATACTGACAGAATCGTGTACACATTTTGGCCCATGGATATGAGGGGGGGTGGGGGGGGAAAGTGCTGCCCAAAAGTGAACTGTACATAAAAAGATAATTTTTATTTCTTTTAGGTTTTTTCTTTACACTTAACTGAGTGATATTACAGTACATAGGTTATTTACAACTGTGCAGTAATGTGTGGCAAAATAAATTATCTAGAAGGCAGCAAGAATACATTGGTTAACGAATATAAAAACTGTACATAATTTACGGAATACAACTTTTTTTCTTTTTTTTCTTTTTTCCATTAAACTAATATTGGCTCTGTAGTGTTTCAAGTCACTTCCTCAGAAACAATGAAATGCCCAAGTAAAGAAATAGACAAAAACAATATTTCTCTCCTCCCGCTGAACCACGATTTCTCGATAGTCTCTTGAATCTTAACATTCGTTATGTTTGTTTCTTCCTTCTGGTCGTCCTGTGGTGTTTTTGCAGTCCATGGCGGTCTGATGTGTTTTTATTGGAGAGAGCAGGATGGCTGAGGAACACTCCGGTCTGTCCTCAGAGATCCATGCCTGCTGTCTTCTGTTTAGCCAGGCTGAGAGGCTGCAGGGTCAGTCTCTTCCTCTCAGACACGTGGCCCTGATGTGCACACACACATCCCTAACCCTCTGCTGTGTTCCAACCTGCTGCAGGCTCTGGTGCTCTACTGTTAAGCAAGTGTGAACAGAGAGGGTCTCCTCTGGGTGTACGGTCTTATCAACCCAAAGCCATCAGCGACTGGTCCAGGCTTCCTGGTCTGTCCGTCTGTAGATACACGTAGAGGATTCACATGATGCACCACAACTCAGTGGACTTCCTCTGGGTCAGTGCTGGACTAGTTCTCTTGGCCCACCAGGAGCCTCGAGTCATCAGAGGAGGTTTCTCCTCAGTCCTCCCTCAGGACAGGCACCACGCTGATGGGATAGCTCTACTCTGAGACCTCCTCCCAGTGGTGGCGGTGGGTCTATTGAAGCCGGGACCAAAAAACAAACTCAGAAAATATATCTCTGTCCACCAACTGAGCACTGAGGAGTTCTGTCCCGATGTCAGAGCCTCAAAGCAAAAAACTTTTTCTGCTTCTCAAACTCTGATCAAACAAAAGAGTAAAAACTTTGAGAATGAAAGTGCAAGTTGTGTTTTCTTTTCCCCTGTAAAAACAACTTTCCTTCTTCATGGAAGGGAATCGAGAGCAAGTTTTTTCATTTTCACTCTTTTTCTATAGAATATAATTTTTTTCTGTCTTATGTCCTCTGTCAAACTTGCTAGCCCTTTCCATTCGTTCTGTTTGACGAAGTCTCTTTGAGAAGAAATGATTCAGACGAAGATTTGTGTCCTTCTGTGAGCACAGGTGTGTCATGCAGGCAGCAGGACAAAGTCATCGTTGACATCGACCATTGGCACGTAAAAGGACGGCACTTCATTTACGCAGAGGGACTTGTGCCCTGCTGGGTCAAGCTCCTGGACCTTTAACTGCCACTCCATCCTTTGCACTGCGTTGAGAGCAGCTGCCTCATGTTGTTGCCGCATCAAAAGACATGTCTAAGGGGGAAGAAGCCAAGATTTTTTTTTAACCATTTGTGTGTAAAAAGGATTGTGGTATTCATGCGTTAAGACATCAGTACAAAAGGCTGAGAGGAGTTATTTTACCTTCATGCGGTCATATTTATCATCCACATCCTGGATCCAGGAAATGAACTGACGAGCATTAAAGCGATCTCTCACAGATTTATTCTCATCCCCCTGAAAATAAACCCAATTCATAATAAACATTAAGTAAAGAAACAGATTATTAATGTCTGGCTCTGTTAAAATAAAAGATCAACTCTACACTATGTTTCCTACCTGGCTCTCTGATGGCATGTTGTATACTTCAGAGTCCAACAGCATTGTGCAGGCGCTGAATGGCACAGCCTGATTGGCTATAGTCCTGGCCGCTCTGCAGTGAACCCTTAAAACCTCCTGCTCGCAGGAAACAATCAGCTTCTCCTGTGAACAGAAAGCAATAAAAGAGGTAAAAATGAATATCAGATATAAAAATGGAAGTCAGTAAACCTAGAGGCTTGTGGCTGAGGTTAATAGAAATTGGTCTTGATCAACAAAGCAGCTACACATGTTTCAAAGAAATGGTCCTCACTTAATAAGGTAGTAAGATGAAATAGATTTGTGTCTGCAATTCACTCAGGTTCAGCCCAGGAGTTGAGGGTATGCAGATTTCAGTTGAAATTCCATTAAGGACAGGCTTTGATCTTTCTTCAAAGAAGTGCTCATGGTATTAAGTGCATATATAAGTTCATGTATTAAAGCAGGGCCAGGGAGAGAGCTATGAGCGTATTAAGAGAATAAGATTGAATATTTCTTACCCGTTCTATGCTGTGCTGCAACCTGAGCTTCCCTCTCACTGCCTCCTGTTGTCTGAAGAGCTCTTTCAGAGGCTCTGACAGCGATGGAGGTGGGGCAATCTGATGAAAAAGTATTAGTTTTATATACATGCATTTACAAACAATGAGTCGATGTAAAAATGAGCTGAATATATTTCTACAGTGAGATAGAATACTTTTAAATATATCTTTTAAATGGTCATGGAAAAATGACTGCAATCAAATGTTAGACATGTAACTAGAATCACATATTTAATAAGTTTTAATTTAATAAAATATTCAACACATTGGCAAAAATTGCTTGCTGTTGTGCTACCTGTGTTTTGTGAGGTTCTATGAACATTTATGGGTGTACCATCAACCTGTACTGTCTATATATTGTGGAGAAAAAAGATAAAGACACCATTACTCACAACAGGTATGTGAAGCTTGCTGAGTGGTTTGCCATCCAGCAGGTAGGAACCTGTGTAGGTCACATATTCAGCGTAACACTGTGGGGCCTGTGGGGTGATGTAGCACAAAATCTTCCTCTTCTCTTCGATCTTCTTCCTGATCTGCAGGTACTCGAAGTAAGGGTTGGATCGATCACTATGGTAGGGCTCGATATCATCCAGCTTGATAGCATTAACTACAACAGCCAAAGTTTGTTGAATCATTTCTCTGGTCTGCTGCATGGCTGTGTTTACCAGCTGGACCTGGACCTGCTGCCCAGCAGAACGTGGAAATTTCCTCTTCCGTGGGTGCTGAGTCTGTGATTCCTCGTCATCAATGGGGAGCGGGCGACCTTTTGTCGTCTTACTGATAACAACCGACGCAGACGTCGTCACAGCAGTAGGGACAGAGACTGCAGGGGTTGAATTAGTGGAGGAGACACTAAGCACAGATTCTTTGTCTTTCTTTGGAGCTGAGAGGGACGAGGCTAAGGTGGGTGTCGGGGTTCTCGTGGGGAGAGGATTAATGCTCACTGCTGGACTGGTTGTTACAGGGGTAGCGGCGGAAGATGAGGTGATTATGCAGGAGGTAGGAGGGATTGCA
This sequence comes from Labrus mixtus, assembly GCF_963584025.1. NCBI lineage: Eukaryota > Metazoa > Chordata > Actinopteri > Labriformes > Labridae > Labrus > Labrus mixtus. The sequence goes on along the minus strand of NC_083612.1, from coordinate 18,687,616 downwards.
GCAGCGGAGGGATTGTTCTTGGCGCGATTGCGGGTTATCCTTTGAGGAATTTCATCCACCTTCTTGGGGACGTCTATGGTCGGGGAAACCGTTGTCAGAGGTACCGGAGTTAGCTTTGATGTGGTCTCTTGAGTGTCAGTCAGTTCCACTGTGTTGGATAGGGTGACTGCGACAGGGAGCTGAGGAAGAGGACTGCATGACGCAGGCTCTGCTACAGGCTCTGACATCTCCTCTTGCCTGTCCTCTGACTTGTCGGCAGACACCGATTCCATGGTGAACGGCGAGGGCTCAGTTAGGGTCTGGATTTGTAACTGACAGTCATCTGATTTCATCGATGTATACAATATATTGGAATCCAGCTCCTCAGGTTCTCCATAAGGTCCTTTTCTTTCCAACATACTGCCCTGTTGCTGCGTAAGACACAGGGAGGGGTTTACTGGCACGCTTTGAGGCTCAGGGTCCATCTCTTGCTGGAAGTTGGCATGTGGTGATGGTACCGCTAAGTCTTGTCCAGTAGGTTCCTCTAAACCTAGATCTCCAGTAGGGCATGAAGTTTTAGCCAAGTTTGGCAAGTCTACTTCCATTATATCTGAGTCATCTCTTTCTGTGATCGTATGTCTAATGTGGGTTGTCACAGCCTTGTTGTGGTCAGCCAGCTCTTGGTCTCGAGGGTCAGTTTCTTCTGCCTTGTCCGGTAGTGGTAGGTCAGGCAAGGAGAACGGACCAAGGTCGTCCAATTCATCAGCATCAGCTGAGAATGGGTCCGCCCAGGGCACCACAGGCTCAGGAGCCTCAGGCGCCTCAGCTGGAGACATATGGCTCTCAGTGGTGGCACTGAAGTTATGCGCGGTCTGCCTGCTGTCTGGCTCCTCACAGGTCGACTCACTGTCAATTTGATGACTTTCCTCTATGCTGGGCTTGTTGCAGTCTTGAAAGAACGACTCCAGCCTATTGGACGACGATGAGGTGTTCAAATAGTTGGGTTCCACATCAATTGCTGCATCAGGCCTCTCGGGAGAGGGGATGTCCGCCACAGCATCCTTCTGCTCATCATATTCCTCTGGGTCCTCCTTATGCCACCTATTCCAGGAGGCATAAGGGGAGGTAACATTTGGGTGGCCTGACAGCTGCTGCATGTCGCTCTCTGAGTGAGAGTACGGGCTTGTTATTTTGGAGACGGCTGCCTCTATCTCCCCGTACGTCCTATGGGGTGATTTAAGGTCCATTTCAGTGCTCCATCCCATGTTGTGATCGTAACAGTTCTCTTCGTGGTTGGGTGCAGACTGTGCGGGGGAGAGCTGGTGAACCTCTGAATCCTGTGGGTCTGGGGACTCTGCAGGCCAGCTCTTCCTCAGAGGGTCCTCGACTTGAGGGGGGGAGAAGGAACATGGTTCCCTTGTTTGCTCTGGCTCCTCCACCGCACAGTGGTCACCATCATCTCTTTCATCTAAATCACCCATGTCCCCCATGTCCCCCATGTCACCTTCTTCCTCCTCCTCCTCCTCCTCCTCCTCATCCTCTTCTTCTTCTTCATCATCTTCCTCTTCCTGCTCCTGTTCTTCCATGACAGAGGGAAGATCTGAGAGGACCAAGTTAGGCTCACTGTGGTGAGGCTCTGAGATGTCGTCGATGTCCAGGGGCGGCAGAGCTGCAGGAGCTGGAGTAGGTGGTGCAGCGATGTCGAAGCAGGGCTCCTGGGGCTCTGGCCTGTGCACCGGTGTAGAGGGTTTGGGCAAGTAACTGTTGTACACACTCTCAGGAAGGTGTTCATGACCTTCTGAGGGAGAGAGAGTTGTGGATGCCAAATCTGGACTGTGATGGGCTGGTTCCTGTTGTGGAGACAACATTCTTATGGGAGAGAAATAAGGAGGTGATATACACTCGAGCCCATCCACTGTCGCTGATTTGTCCTCTACAGCTTGTGAGGAAGATGTCGGATCATATTCAGCAGCTGGATCACTCTGCTGTCGGAGGAACTTGTCAGCCTCAGCCTTGAACTCATCCTCTAAAGGCCTGCGGACATCAGAGGACACAGATCGGCTGACAAGTGGAAGCTGGAGGTTCTTTGCAGGGGTTGGGCAAGTGCCCTCCTGGAAACTCTGGGAGCTAGAGTACCTGCTGGGTTGACAACAAAAAGACAAGAACTTAGAAAAGTGTCACATTCAAAGAGAGAAAAACATTTAAAACTGAACATTTGTGTCATTAAATACCTTTCAAAGAAGGATGGGGAGCAGGCATTCATTGACATAGTCATGGCTGATGAGTTCTGACAGTCCAGTCCATCCAGCATGATGTCGGGGTAATCCTCTGCACTACACGATGGAGTTCGTGGAGTCTGCATTACTTCCTCAAAGCTGGGGCAGGAGATGACTGACGTCGGTGTGGGGACACCAGTCGGCCTGTTTTGATCTGGCCTTGGAGAAGCTGGGAGGTTCTCCTTCGTTTGATGGCCAGCTAGCCAGTCCTTTGAGTTTTGACTCTCAGTGGGTTGGAACTTCCTGCTAGGGGACATCATCTGTGCTGGCAGACCAACATCCTTCAGCTTCTTCTCTTTAAGACTCGACTCCAGACTGTTGGATTTCTTTGATGACAGCTCACTGCGATTTTTACGCACTTCCTCAGTGGACTTGGTTTTGTCCTTGAGTTTGGGGTCCCCTGACTTGGGCCTCAGCTTCTCCATCTGCTTCATCCTCTCTTTATGTCTCTTGTGGCGCTCTTCAAACTCCTGGTCTTTAAGACTCAACATCTGACCGAAGCTTGTCATTTGATAATCTCCATCCACCAAAAGTTTTTCACGTGGACGGTTATCTTTCCGCATTGTGTCTTTGGACAGAGAGAGCTTTTCATTTTCATCCTTGACCTTAGACTTACTGTGGTCCAATCTGTTGTCTTTGTCCAATGTGTCTCGATTTCTGTCCTTTTTCATTTCAAATTTAGGACTGTCTTCTTTTGTCCGGTCTTTAAGAACGGTGACCTGTGGGCTATCTTTCGACCCTGACTTCACATCCTCTTTAGAGTGTTTAAAAGATCCAAAGCCATCAGTGTACTTATTTTTCTCCTCCTTTATTTTCTCCTTATGTTTCTCCTTTTTCTTTTTGTCCTTCATTCTATCACTAATGACACCAGAAGATTTCTCTTTATCTTTTTTGGACATCTCTTTTTCAAACTCCAATGTTTTATCAAAGTCGTCTTCACCGTCTCCCTTACCCCCATATGGGAATGTGTAAGGGTCTGCCTCTAGAGGCATGGGCTCCTTCTCGAAGGGGAGACTCTCTCTGCGGCTGTAGGACTCTCTAATCTCCTCCGTCTTGTCACGTTTGTCTCCTTTGTCCTTTTTGACTTTTTCTTTCTCCTTGTCGTGGCTTTTCTTAGATGAAGATGAAGATGAGTGTCGATGCCGCTCTTTCTCTCTGAATTTGTCCTGAGGTGTAGATAAGGACAGGGAGTCTCTTCTGTCCTCAGACACGTCGGTTAGGCTGATGGAGTCATAGTAAGAGGTGAGGATCGGCTCATGACCTCGGTCAGTGAAACTATCTGAAGAGATTTCACTGTTCTTGTCATTTGAGTCGTCCTTGTAGTCATTCATAGCTTCCTCCTCGAGTTTTTCCAACAGGGACTTTTCATTCTCACCACTCCCTTTTGAAGGTTTCCTTTCCTTTGAGTGGTCCAGCTTGTCTTTATATTTGCTCTTTGTCTTCTCCTCACTGGTGTCCCTTTTGTCCAAGAGCTTCTGCTTGTTTTTCTTGTCCTGGTTTGAGTCCACTGACATTCTGTCCTTTCTTTCCTTATGTTTGGCATCCACTGAATCTTTCTTGTCTTTGTTGTGTTTCTCGAGGGAGCCTTTCCTCTCTTTACCCGTGTCAAATGTTGCCTTTTCCTTCTTTTTGTCTTTATGCTCTTTGTCTTTCACCCTTTCTGTGTTGTGTTTCGCTTCTGCTGAAGATTTTCTCACTTTTTCTGAAGGGAAGTGATCTAACTCATCCTGGTCAGGAGTCGCATCTTTTCTGATGGAGTCAGAGAGTGTTACAGCGCCATTGTAGCTGTCCTCATCGTCATCACTTTCATCAGTGAATATGTCAGCTATCTTGTACCACGTTTTCTCTCTTTTCTCCGTTTTTCTTTCCTCCTTCTTCACCTCCAAGAAATCCTTGTCCCTATCAGCATGTTTGTCTTGAGAAGTCTTTTCTTTCTTGTCCTTGGTCTGTTCTGAGGACATCTTTCGATCTTTGTCCTTGCCATGAGACTCTTTGTGTTTGTCTTTTACCCCCTCCTTCTTGTCTTTGGTGCCCCGATCGGCATCCTTTTCCTTGACAGTTTTTTCAGTGGAGGCTTTCTCGCTCTTATCCTTCTCCTGATCAGTGACTCTGTCTTTTGTTTTGTCTTTGTGCTTGTCAGCTTTCGTCTTTTCTCGCTTTTCTAATCCGTCACCCTTCTTTTCTTTCTCCTTTCCAGAATGGTTTCTTTCTCTGATATCACACGATTTACTGACAGCATCAATGTCTTTGAAGAAGGTATCATTGCCATATTCATCTCTTATAGATTCCTGCTTGATTTTCATGTCCTTTCTTTCCTTCATGAAATCATAGGAGTCTTTACGGTCTCGGCTTATGTCCAGAGAATCTTTGTCTTTTTTGTCTTTTACAGTTTCTGTCGACTCCTTCCGCTTCTTTTCTTTTTCAACTGAGTGACTTGAGTTTATTTTTTGTTTCTCTGACCAGTCTTTTTTCTTTTCATTCGTCTTTTCCGATGAGTCTTTTTCTTTCTTCTTAGACGTGGCTTCTTTATCTGTTCTCTTGTCATTGTGATCAGATTTCTTGTCCTTGACTTTGTTTTCTTTTCGCCTCGTCTCTTCCTTAACCGTCTCAACAATTAGCTTAACGGCATTGTTGGCTTTGTATTCCTTGTACTCTTTGACAGGAGCCTCCCAGCTCTCGTCGCCGTAGAGGGAGGAGTCGGAGGACATCTCAGAGCCCCATCTGTCATGATGGTCATCTGAGGCACTCAGCTTTGTGTCCTCCAGGTTCAGGAAACGGTTGTTGACATCATAGCCTTCATACTCAGGCTCTTCCTTGGGTGCCTTGTCTTTTTTGCATTTCTCCTTCTCCTCCTTGGTGTTCTTCTCCTTGTCCACCTTTAGATGTTTTTCCTCTTTCTGCTCACTTTTGCGGTCTGCTTTTAAAGAGGATTTCTCCTTGGATTTTTTCTTTTTCTCTTCTTTGTGAGCCTTCTGTTTCTCCTCCTTTGGCTTCTCCTTCTCCTTTGCATTTCTATCCTTGTCAGATTTTACAGGCTTCTCTCGCTCCTCCTTAATCGTCTTGTCCTTGGTGGAGTCTTTTGCTTTCTTGTTTTTCTCCTCTTTCGCTGTTCGGTGCAAGTCTTTTCCAGATGACCAATCCTTATCCTCAGACTTGATTTTTGAAAGCCTATCCTCCTTTTTTGAATGGTCTTTTTCATGTTTGGATAACTTGACCTTGCTTTCAGCTGCAGATTCTGACTCAACAATTAGTGACTTCTGTCTTGAATCATCAAAATCAAAAGAATAGCTTTTGACAAATTTCTCATTCATGTCTTGATTAAGTACTAGACTGGGAGCTTTGTCCTTCTCTTTATTTTTGTGCTTGTGCTTTACTTTATGCTTTTTCAGCACTTTGCCGTCTACATCAGTTTTAGAGATCGAACTGTCTGCATTGGAGTTTTTGTAGAGATCAGAATTTTTCTTGTCCACAGTGTTACTGTGCACGTTGTTATTCTTCTTTTTATTCTCCTGCGCTTTCCTCTTAACTTGTTTTACTGACTCTACACTGGAATCAGCAGAGGAGTAGTCGGACTCGCTGGATAGTCTCGTTCTGACTGAATCTGAAAGAGAACTGACATCCGACCACGTAGGCGACGACACAGTCTTCCAGCCATCTGTCCTCCACTGCTTTGGATGCTGTTCTGCTAATGATGGTACTTGTTTTTGAGAGTTCAAGTTGCCATGGGATGAGGAGGAGGATGCATTAAAGCCAGGGGATTCCTTCAGGCTCGTTGCAGAAGAGTCCTTTAAGCTGTTAGAGCCCTTATCATCCTCACTCTCCATATCTCCACAATCAGAGTCCGATGTACAGAATTTGTCATTGACTTTGCCAAACCTCACTTCTTTACTGATGTTATTTTTACTCTCCTTCTTTCGCTTCTTTTTCACTTTACTTTTGTCTTTCTGTTGCTTTGAGCTCATGCTGCCAGAGTCTCTTGTCTTAGTATTTGTTGGCTGGGCTTGTTGCCTTGGCGTAGGTGCTGGCGTCCTATCATCCTCGTCTGAACTGTTGCTGTCAGAGATGATCCGCCTGACAGATTTCTTTGGTGTGAGCGAGTTGCTTTTGGAATAAGTTTTGACCTCCATCTTGGGTATGGCGATGAAGCTGTTAGGCTTGCTGACCGGTTCCTTGCGGAAGTCTTTTTTCAACAGGTGTTTGTCGTCCACAGGAGGCACACGCTCCTCCTCATCATCCTCATCAAATTCATATTCATCTTTGACAGGTGTGACAGCGGACTTAGGAGGATCTGTGTTTTTCCCTTTCGACTTCAGGCCCTTCTCAAACTCTGAGTCTGTGTTATTGCCTTCAACGGAGCTGGATGGGGCAAACGAGGGGGCGTCCTCCTCTTCTGAGGATTCTGTGAAAAGATAAAAGAGGCGCAATCAATATTTACCTTTTGACCTATAGATCTCATAACAATCGTTTAAGTAGGCTTCCTAAAGATTTAATATATATACCTGATGAACTTTCTTCACTTGAGGTGTAAGTCCCTTTCCCCAGCAGTAGATTCAGCATAGTTGGAGAGTTGGCAACCTTTAATGGTGTTTCACCTCTCCTGTTGCTTTGCCTTGGGTCCCCTCCATACCGTAAAAGTAGCTTGACCACCTGAAATAAATTAAATATAAAACTGGATTAATTACAATTTATTAATCCAGACATATGAACATAATGTATTAATAATATGCCTAACAAATCCAAACCAAACAATAACCTTTATAACCTCAAGAACAATAGATAAGCTGTTCCACTAGAGCTGCTTTACAGACATGGATTTTTCTTTACCTTAAAATGTCCATTGTTGGATGCATCATGTAGAGGGGTGTCATCATCCAGACCCTTTGTGTTGACCTCTGCTCCGGCTGCCAGCAGCTGCTTGGCCACATCATAGTACCCCCTGTTGCACGCCTCATGCAATGCAGTCCAGCCTAAACACATAAGAGGATCAGCAGTGTAAGAGGTGTTTGCAACATGTGAGTGAAAATAATTCTCAAACAGTATATCTCTATATGCACAAAGTAATGGATAATCAATGAAAAGATCTTCTCACCTGCAAAGTCTTTTACATTCACATCAGCTCCCTCACTGATGAGCTCCTTGATGCGGCGTACCTCTCCACGGATTGCGGCTCGGTGCAGCCGAGTCTCTCCCCTCTCATTCCGTTTATTCACTTTGTCTTTGGTTTTAGATGCAGAGTTTGGCGTTCCCTTCTGACCCAGACTGGACTGTGACTGATGCTTTGGTGTTGTGTCTGTAGGTGAGATGGAGATTTCACTATCAACATTTGTTTGAAGTGCTTACAGCCACAAGAGGGCAGTCTTACTCCAACAACAAACCCCAATGTGGTTGGACCTACTCCACTTGAGTTTATTTCATCACATTTACAAGATTAAACTCAAGCCTTAATCACATTCAGATTATTGAGTTTGCACTGCTATTGTCTGAAATGATATTTGAAACACATTCACTTAATCCAAGTCCATGCCTTCAGGCATGCAACAAAGGAATTAGTGTATTATTAAAAGTTCTTATGTACTGCTCCTCTGCAACCTTATTCCAACTCAAATGTCAACAAAATGAGAAATAGAACAATGTAAGAGCAATAATAGGTTGTTCAATTTACAGCCACCCTTTGCACACCAAAAATAAAGGTACAATTAAAGGGGGAAAATGGAGGAAGTAAGCGTAAGTAATAACTGAATAGGTAATAAACCTTAACTTAAGGCATGCAGGCCTTTTGCATAAGAATGCCTGTTCTGATTTGGTCAGATACATAGATTGAAGCATTACTTCCAGAATGACGCAATACCTACAGGATAGGTTGTTTAATTTTCTTTGCAGTCACATGATGTATTCAAGAAGATAAATTCCAATGCTGTAGGTCAACAAAAATGTGACTTCTACTGCTGCCAAAACAAGAATAACTTTCTAACTGGCAGTATTGATAAATGCAGCTGTGAAGGGAATCAATGTGGATAAGCTGGTTCAAGTAGATTTAAATTAAACAATGGGTTTATTTCAAAGGCAGAGTTTGTGTAAGATGTGCAAACCAATTACTTAACCTCGGGAAGATAAACAATAACAATCAGCCTCATGTCTTAACTTCTCTGCAAGTAAGCCCACCTCCCACACACAGTCTACATAAAAAGCTCTATCCCATCCCTCTTCCCTTGAATGCCGCCAATCCACACAGAACGTGGCCTCCATGATAAGCACGCACCTGGACTGTTGATGGACTCCTCAGCTGTCATTTGCATGAGCAAGGCCACCTGCTGCCGCTCAGAGAGGGGGTACCCAGCCCGGATCCCTGGCATCCCCATTCCAAACGGCAAGCCCGCCTTCCGGGTGTTGGTGGGCTCTTTTTTAATGCGCTTTCTCTCTGGACCTGGTTTCTCTGTAAGGAAAATTAGAAGAAGGGGGCAGAGTTTATCATATTGCCTTGCAGGGACAAACAGCATGTTCTCAATTATACCTTCATTCACGCAAAGAATTCTTATTTACATTTGGTTAAAGGTCGATAAAATTCTCTTTACATTTTCTGTTACATCATTCTATAAAGTTCTCATAAAACTGGATTCGACATCCAAACCAAGAGCCTCATCTTTATTTCCCGAAACAAAGCTCTTTCACTCTGTTTACTATTTTGAAAAGTGTGTTAAACAGTATTATTAACATTTTTTTTGATACTTTGGTCATAAAATATAATAACAAAGCAAGTGGAGCCCGTATTGCTGTCTGTTTATATTGTCAGACCATGACAATGACCAATGACAGCTAAGCATTGTTAAAATTTCAAAGTAATGTTCTCATTAAAATACATACTTAGCCTCTGGGCTAAGAGTTTGTATTACAAAAAGGGAGCCTTTGATCATGCCATAAATCAAAATAAACCTCCCAAAAAAATAAAAAAATAAACGCTTGCTCACATCCTACATATTGTGCATGTATGTGGGAGATGTTGTGGTGGGGTGGCGTGGGGTGGGGGTGGGGGGGGGGGTTCTGACTTTTGTGTTATTAACCAGCTGCCCCAGAGGACAGAAGTCTGTTTATGTCAGTCTGTCTCCAGGCCAATCAGTCTGAATGGAGTAGAGAGGGGAAAGAGGGTGTGACTTGGCAAAACCACAGTTATTAGAAAATAGTTGGTTTACATTTCAGTTCAACATGGCCTTGCCAAGGTCACCACATGCCTGCCTGCCTGCCAGGCTTGCTGTAGACCCAGGGCTACTGGACGAAGCAGCTGCTCCACAGAGACACACCCAGCAATTATTTTCAGTGGCAACATACCATCTGATGACCCTTACGAAGGGAAAAGCTACTGTAACACTTCATCACTGAGGGGGAACAACTGCCAAAGCCCACAGCTAGAAAACACTAGCAACAACACAGGCTACTAGCACAAAGAGAGAAATGGAAAAGCACATTCTATTATGCGTGTACAGAGAGCACAGCAGATGAAATTGTGTTTGAGCCTGATTTCTTGGGGACTTCTCTCATTCCAAGACTGGCTGCATTGTTGAAGGCCGCAAAAAATGAAGATAAATAAGGGGAAGAAGGAAAAATGCCGGCTTATGCTTCCATTCCAAAATGTTTCCAGGAAAAGCTTTTTCCAGTCACAAGAACAGCGCTGATTAACTTTCACTAACATCTGTGAACACTTACAGCTAATGTTCCTCCACCCCTCTTTGATACACTCTCACGTTCTCCAAAGCAATTGCCATTTAGACACATTCCTTCTGCTGGGACTTTAACAGTAGGAACCACAGACACAGTCTAAACATGTTTTCTGAGCAGCAGAACAGAAAAAGTGCTACGCCAGCTTTTCCACGCTACGTTTACAAGATTGGGAACCAGGACGGTGGTTATAACATTAATGCACACATGCAGAGGGCTGCTGCTTAACAAAGGCCAAAGTCTCTGAAACAAGATTCAACAGTGGCAGCAACCCGCTTATTTCTGACATGTACAGGATGACACAAATCAAAATGCAGACCTGGTACTTGAAGCATGTAAGATTTGAGGTTGGCAAATTTTAAGCCACATCAGCTAGACAAAAATGACAAATAAACAGGACACAGTCCTCTGTATTCTTATAATTATTTACCACATAGTTAATCATTAATACACACATGTAGATTGCTGAGCAGCATAAATGAACAAAGAATTTAACATAATATGCCGGCATCTATAGAATATCATGTCAATTAAAGGAACAATGCTCAGGCTTTTAGGTGTCTCAGTAAAATAATTAAAGTCAGCATACAGACAGGGTTGAAACCTTACAGTCCTTACCACTTGAAACTCGGCTAACAACATAAGAGAATATGAAGAATAAAAGGAGTAAGCAGGCAAGCTAGCTAGGCACAGTCATCCATGAATAGACTCTGTAGCTGAGCCAGGGGAGGGGACCACATCAAACATAAATCCCTTCTTATAATAGAGGCAGAGTTCTGATATGGCAGGCACACAATACTACAGTGTCAGCTAACGCCAAGACAAAGAGACTGTCTGGTTCAGTTAGCCAACAGACTCCAACAAGACAAACCACTCCAACCAGCCTGACCAGGTACGTCTGACCGGAGCGGGTTGGAGCATAGCAATGCTCTGCTCAGGGACTAATACAAGATGCATAAACAGAAAGTGAAGGAAGAAGAGGTAGGAAGTGGCCAACAGGATGTTTTGTCAGAGCTTTGTATTGCGCAGGAGAGACTCATAAATATACAGTGTGAACACTGTGGGGTGTGCCCTGATATGTCTGTTCTCTCTGTCTAACTTGTACATTTGTTCGTTGTTTTTAACAGGTCTGCAGTGAGGGCATGGCTTCTGCTTACGGGTTTCACTCAGAGACAGAAAGACAGATATCTGTGTGTTATAACCTGGCAAGAGGAAAAGATGGGCTTAAGATATTTTGCAACTCGCTTCACACAGCCAAACTCACACCTTACTTCTGCTCCACACACCTGAGCCAATGGCAAAGGCATTGCTGCCAAAACAATCAAACATTTTCTCAACCAGAAGCATTATTTTAAAAATACAATTCCAGATTGTAAAGTATGGCTTTCTATTTATGTGTGATTACATGTTATAAGTCTTAATATGAGGGTGTGAAGAGTGCAAATTTTGTTAGGGTTTAGAATGCGATGATATAGTACATGGAAGGTGTTTATCATACTGCAGTCCAACGTCTACCTCTGTACTCTTTAATAGAGGGGTACAAGACACAAAATAAAACATGTTTGAAAATGTAACAGCACAATCAAAGTTTTGTCTTAATAATATTTTTTCACTGATCGAATTACCGTAAATAATCCATTTAATCACCCAAATTGAATTGTAGCAAAATTGCATTTGTTACTAACTTGGCATTGTTTACAGACCTGCAGTGCGAGGCTACCCAGGGGAAGCGCTCACATTCATATAATTTTTTTTTGGCTCAAACCTGGATCAACACTTCTGTATAATTTTATGTTACTTCATGTGTTTAAAGTAATTGGACAGAAAACTCAGTTCAACAATATTTTCCAACAATTTTTTTTTTTTGCCCGTTTAGCTTGACTGAGTTGACCAGCATGCTACATCAGATTGACAACTACTGGTTCAGGCGCAAACCATCCCCAGATTTTTTAAATAGCTTGTTCCACCACAAACCAAAATCCAAACTTATACTGGAGATTTCTTTGGTTAAACTGAAACTAGTTGCATATTCTTAAATTTATGGATAAAAGTTTTAAGGGATACATTTGATACATTAAGTAGTCAGGGCAGTGTAAGTAAACTACAACTGAATTGTTTGACACAATGTCTCACAGTAATCTGCTTTAACATAAAGGATGACGGAAACAAGCCATGTTTCGTAATGCTTTCAAGATTTTTCAATTTAATTTTTGGCCAACTAAAACGAGGGGTAGAGCTGGATGAAAATATTCGGTTGCTTTCTTAAGTATTTGCTGTTTCACTGGCGATAGATTTTTTTCCCCATCTAAGGCAACCTAAGGTCTACAATATCAGCTATTATACATATTTTCTGATTTTTACATTTACACACACTTCTTTACAGAGTCAAGGCCTAATTCCACAGTGGATGGGTCAGTAGCTTTCCGGTTGTGATGCAACCTGTGAAGCTCAGCGATGCACTCTGGTAAATACTTGTTATCCCACCAGATTTGCTGCAGTGCGTTTTAGAAGCATCCCAGAAGCAGCTCTACACTCTGCTTCACTAAAATAACACTGCTAGTTATTTTTGATTGAGCTGCTGTCTTATAGATGTGCCAGGGTAAAATCCCAACTTTGAACATGCCCGATTATTTTACCAGTATTTTAAAGAAATAATCAGCCATACAAACACTAGCTAGACAAACAACACTGATTATCCAAGCTTTTATGTAGTTCTCCCTCATGACAAGACTTTTGAATACCAATAGTTTAGCCAGCAGTTGTCCGCTCAAACCAAAAAGACATAGTAGTGGGTAGGGCTGAGAATGGTAATGTGGGCTGGGATGTGTCAGAGGTGTAAAATTTAGCAGAGGGGCTAGACACTCTCCCAGCAGGGTCAGAACGTAAAAGGCCAGCCAACAACGTGGGACAATAAAGCACATATGCAGAAACAACTCAATAAACAGTTGAGAAAAGTATGCAGTAACATGAGCCCTGAATGTCAATTCAAAAACATACTAGGGCTTGGTTGAAATATTGATACAGCAATATATTATCATCCTGACTGCTGTGATAGAATTATCTAATCGCTGGTATGATATTCTATTAAAAAAACTGCTCTAAAGAGATTTCCCTGGTAGTTTGAATCATGGCGCAATCACTTCACGACTCCTCATGGTCGCATTTAAGCCATGAATGAGAATCAGGTAAATTAACTGGCCATGGGAAAAGTTGACAAGGGGATAAAAGAAGCATAAGAAGAAAGCGGGAGACTGTCAGACAGCAGTAAAAAATAAATCAAACCATCAACAAAAAAATAGGTGAAACTTACATCAAATTGAAGTTAAACCCATTATTCATGACCTTAACCTTTTTAAGGGAATTTCATATCTGATTTTTACTATGTATTATGTAATGATTGTCTTGCAATACATCAGCTATTGCATAATCACTGTATTGTGATATATTTATCATATTGAGCCACTTATTGCGAGTTACATTGCAATTCCCAACCCTGATACATACAGAGCCAACACATTTCTCAAACCATTATGAAACTTTTAGGTTAGCAACCACCAAGTCAAAATAATTCAAATAATTGTAGTCTTATTAAGTATATCATCACAGACAGATGGCATCAGGATTGTATAAACTATGATTATGTAATTGTAATTCTGTAATCCTCAATGGTTCTACATCTGTAATGACAAAACTTTCATGTCACTTTTCTGTTTGTAGGAGAGACATAAAGTTAAGAGTCAAGGGCTGAAAACCATGTAGCTCAACTCAACAACAGAGCAAGTTATTAGCATAATAAAGACAGTTTCCAGCTATTCTTCCTGAGAGTGGTGAGAGTTCACACCTTTCCTTACTGAGGGGGGCAGGGGTTGAGAAGCCACAAGAAGCTAGGAACAAACACAAGCCAAGAGGTTAGAGCGCGAAGCTGAGAAAAATTAGACCACAGATACCAATTTGATTATATATGTCATGCTGTCCCATATCTGACAGAAATCGGATGTTTTATTTTGAAACTACTGGCTAAAAATATTTAGTTATGGAACCCTGTCAACATTGACTCCTTTAACCTTGTTTTGAGAACTCCAGCACAAATACTTTTTGCAGCATACATCCAGGCATGCAAAAAAGAAATGTCTCACACACTACAGCGACTCCAGAAAACAAATAAAAGACCAAAATGAGAGCATCTCAATCAAACATTTAACTCATAGTTACCCTCTGCTGCACAGTAATTACACACAATCCCAACACTACAAAATATATGTCCAATCTTACTAAACATACCCTCAAACCACAAAAGTCATCCGCTGCAACATGCACAATCCAGTCTGGTTTAAACTGAACATAAACCAATCTAGCATCTCAGTCAGCACTGATGACAGAGGCTGAAATCAAAGCCCGAGTCAGAGCATTATCAACAAAGTAAATCAGGAACCCTTAAAGCTCAAGTTAAACAAGCATGAGTAGTAGTCTTTTCTCCCTAATTAAAGAAAACACACAGCAGGAGCCTTACCAAAGCCAGACCTGTTCAGGTCTGTATGTTACACAAATCCTCATTCAGATCATGATTTCTTTTGGTCCTCCTCTCCTTTCAATCTGGGATTGTAATAAATAACCCCTCGGTTCTGCTACGGACTAACAGCTAAGTTGAAACTAGTACTTGGAGCTCATTCACTACACAGAAGCCCCACCCATTTTACAAGGCACACCTTTCTACTTCCTGCAAGTCTCAGAGGATGTGATGTAGCAGCTCCTATTCCTCTTTGGTTCCCACTTCACAGGTATAATGAGGGGGAGAAGTCAACACATTGAGTAAATGAATCCCATTAGCCTCTTACCTGAGTCAGAATCTTTCTGGTCTCCATTAGCTCCAGTAGTGAAGGGCAGCTTCCTTTTAGAAGCCTTTTCTTTCATCTCTTTGAGCCCATCACTGCGATCCAATTTGGGAGTCTTGTTTGACAACACTTTATCCTATAAAATAAACAAAACACATCATGAAGAAAAATTTAAGTTACAGGGTTAAGTTCTATAAAAAGTTGTTAAAAAGTGACAAGGTCCATTAAAGACTTTGAGCTTTCCAATCACCCCACAGCCTCCTCCTGTAGTTTGTGCCTAGCCCTGACTCTTTTTAAGCTAATGTAAGCTTTGCAAAGTAAAACTTTTCCATGGAGTTTCCTCCTAGATTCTTGGCTCCTCAGCTACATTACAAGGAGCCAGGAGCAGGGAGAGGAGGCTAAGCTGACGTCGTTTAGGCTCTGTGGCATACTGCTGCTGGAAACAATCACAAGTCCTAGTGTGTATGCTATCAACAGATGTAAATATTGAAGTGTGTGTTTAACTTGTTCTTGGTTGTCTGAGATCTGATAGTGACTTGCTTATCTTGACAAATAGCTTTACAAAAGTAAGAGCAGAAAAGATGAGGCATCTGGAGTAATCTTCAAAACATTTTTGTAAGGTTACAACATCATATTGTAATAAATTAAATACATAAATCAGAGCTCAGATATCTTCAAATTGTTGTGTCTGACAATCTATCAAAAAAGAAAAAATATTTTTTAACAGTTTTATTGGAAAGAGACATGTTTACTAAGAAGCTTTCTCTATCTTGTTTACAGCCAGGAGTTTCCATGAATGGGAGATTGAGGAACAAAAGACTCAGACCAAACCAAAAACACAAACAAACAGAAACAGATTTACCAAAAATGGAAGAGAACTACACAATATTCAAGAAAATGTTCAAAGGAAAGCTTTAACGCAGCCATACTTTCTTGATTCAAAGCTATTCACACCAATCATATTGAAAACGTTTTATCGTTTTATTATTTAGAAGAAAATAGAAGCCAAGTGTCTGCCTTGATAGTTCCTAAAAGTTATTAGTCAATGACAGTATCCAAGGTCTGAAATTAAATAATTCATAAATAAAGTCCACATTTTTAATATATTTTGGCTTTAAAAAAAGGCTAGGACTTGTGAGGGACACGCCCCCCTATGAGTGTAAATACATGATGGTAAGCCGGAAAGATTTAACATTTAAAAGGCCTTCATAGCAGAACCAAACAGTCACTTGCAGCAATATTTTCCCCATACACCAGACAACAAAAATATCTGATGACCTTTTCACATAGTTTGTTTCATTCCTAGAGCACAGAAAGTGGTTGGTTTTCATGAATGGCTTATACAAAACAGGGCATGTAATCTGGCGCAAGGTCAAGATTTTGTTTATCATTACTATGCTCCATGGGCAGGATTTCATAATGGAGATAAAGGAGCAGGTAATATGTAATATAAACATGCTCACTTTTTTCTCTTCATTTTTCTGCCCTGCCTTCTGTCCCCTTCTCCTCTCTATCCTCAGGGCAGGTTTTCCATTATGTGTCGACTCTTTCAACTCCTCCCCCAGCCCTGCCCCAGTCATAGGACTATGATGTCATGGTACAGTAGAGACAAACAGTGTCGGCTACATTTAGCTGATCTCTCTCTCTCTTCCTTTCTCTCGGTGTCTGAGTATTTGCTCAGCTACACAAAAGCTTTACAAGAGATCACATCATTACCGTAGTTGAAAAGCATGATCCCCACATCTGGGCAATGCAAAAACTACAGTGCATCTAAGTGAGGAAATTCAATGTAAGAAAATGATTTCTCAGAACTATATTATAATATGCACATCTATATCATATTGTTAGAATATGGCCACATCACCACATATTTTCTCCAGATTTAGACGTTGTTTCTTGTTTAAAGTTGTTAAAAGAAAGCTTTGACAGCTCAACATTTTCCTTAGATCTGCCTCCATAAGACACACTGTTTGATGGTCTCCTAGCAATGCCTGCTCTTTTCGTATCTCTCCGTTTTCCACCCACCCCTGTGCGCTTCATTCCCTCCCTCCCTTCCTCCATGCCAGAGTCTGATGCAATCCTTTGCAGAGGGCTGTAAATCCATGCCTGCATAAGCTGTACCTCTCCTCTCCCCGCCTCTTGGTGCTGCTGCTGCTGGTAGTTTTAACAGTTGGCACACACTGTGACATCATCAAGCTGCGCCCAAAACTTTGTTCCAATGCAAAACAACATGACTATGCCTGTGTAATATTAAATAACAACCTCACATACTGCATTTCATTACTGTTTATTGCTTATCATACCAACAAAATGACTGTGTATGTGGTTGTGCAATTCAGCTTTCTTTTGCCTGTATTTCAAGGGCATAAAGGCTGCATTAGTCAGTTATGCAATACAGTTGTGTAATTCTGTAATTCTTCATTACAGCAGCCCCTGGTTAACTTTGGAAATATTTGTAACAGCTGTAACTATTCTTTTTATTACAAATACAAATTACAAAACAACTCCCCCTGGAAATGTAGACCCCCAAACACTGTAATTCTTGTATTCTGGTGTATTTTTGTGCACAGTTTTGGCAAAAAGCAGACTCCTAAGGCAAGACATGACAAAGAACTACTCAGAAGTGGCAGACAAAGCGACAGTCCACTATACAAATCTAGAATGAAAATGTGTGCCTTTTTATCTATGCATCTATGCTATGTTTACGTCTACAGAAGGAAATACATGTGTAGATCTACACATAGCATAGATGCAGCCGTTTAATTAAGTGCACAGAGATCGTAGTGGTCTTGGCAATATTCTCTGTGCACTGAATCCAGTCATATTATACAAATGTAACTCCCCCCTCCCATTGGCCTGGGGTGAATTCTCCAGATAATATCCTGCTGCGTTCTCAAATCAGCTCACTCGGACTTGCTGAAGAAAAATACTAAGGGGGGCTGCCAGGAGAAACTCTGGGTGAAGTACGAGTGAAAAATGTGGCTATTTGCGTTAACAGATACAGCTCCGACTGGAAATATCAGGAGTATTCTGCAAGTGTGAAAGCCCTATAAGTCTCTCTTTCTGCCCAAGTGTGAATGTGGTAATAATGAGTTTTAGTTTGTTGACGCGAATTTCCAGGTACATTGGATTAATTACGAAACAGTGTTGCCACCATATCAGAGTGCTGTCAGAATTGCAGTTAGATATGACATTTTCACCTGTGCTTTGAAACCTGTGTTCTCAATGAAAATACCCATCAAACATATGAAATCAATTCAACTTTTTTAAAAATGTGATAATAGACAGTATCTGGTCAGACTGGGGGATCAACAGAAACTGTCAGAAATTAAGAGGACACTGAGGGGCTTGGGTGGGTGATACTTTCTGCAGAAGAGAAACATTCCCATGTCTTCTACTTGAAGGATAATCTTCCTCTCATACTAAAAAAACATGTTGCTGTTTATTTTTGCTAACACCCCCTTACTGCCTGTAAGGCCTGTAACTGTTTTATAATTGCTGATGAGATGTAGAGGTTTATAAACAGGTTTTAAGGACTACCATCAATTGAAACTGGGATTATGTACTGTACACAAACATTGTGTGATTGGGCGCAGTGTCTGTTTGTAGTTTTTTTTTTCTCCCAGTCTTACCTTCTTCCCACCCTGCTTTTCCACCATGTCAGTGTTGAGTGGGAAGTGGTCCAGCTGGGGGGTTTTAGAACCCCCACCTTTGGGCATCGTTCAGCTCTCCCCACGCCAAGCTTCATTCACGCTGCCATTGCATCGTCATCAACCGTCTGGAACAAAGGGAAAGAAGAAAAAGAGACGAGGGGGGGGTAGTTAGAAACTGGCCACTAGGTTTCTTTGAAAATACATTTACACACAGCCAGACAATACAGCCATTAGCGGTACATCAAGCACTCTATTTTCTACCATCACACCCCTACTCTGGAGGGGGAGGAAGAACCGAGACGGAGGACAGAAGGCTGGGTTGCAGCTATAGCAGGCAAAATGGCTTATTCATCCTACAGGCTGAATCTAAAGAGCAGACGAGGTCTGTCCAAATACCTCAAAACATTCTGGGTGATCTCAGCCAAGAAAAACAACAGTCCTTCAAAACAACAGACTCATACATTCAACCATCAACCCAAACAGTAACTTTCTGGAGTTAGGGAATGACACAACAAAACCATGTGAGATATTGCATAACCCCAATTGTGGGATACCGAGAGTGCTGGGAACAGCTGAGGAATTTTTTCAGGAATGTGACTAGCATGTCTAAACAAAAACTTAAACAGCTACATAACAGTACCACCATAGTCAGCTTGTTATTGTTGCTCTGTCTACCACAGTCAGTTGAATGTAGTGTGAGGAGTTTTTAAGTGGTTATTGAACACACTGAAATTAACTGAAGATTTTATATGACCATAAAAAGTTAAACCAGGCAATAAGAAGGTCTATTGACGACATCACATGGCTATTTTTTATGCTCTTCACCAGGTTAGGGTCTGACAGAGCACTTTGCCAAAAGAGCCATTGTTTACATTTGACATGAGAGAGGATGATATTTTCTTTGGATAATATCCTACATGCATGTACAGTACAAGACCAGCAAACAGATGAGAAATGCAGTTTTGTTCACCAGGTTTGCTGAAATCTAAACAGACTGGAAGTTCCTCACATTTGCTTTAAGAATACAATTATGGACACATATAAAATATTTGTTTACAATTCAAAGTGCTTTAGGTGAACAATGTTTTACAACTTATATGCAAGAGCAACACAACATTGCATCCCTATCCATTGCCTTCCTTTGTGAAGAGAGGCCTTCTGCTTCAAAGGCCATGAATTAATCATACATGCTCTCTTATTCTCTCCTCTTTAATTCACTTTTTCTTATGAGTACATCCAAGTATGATCATCACTGTGACTGACTGACTGACTGTCTGACTGGACAGATGAAACCTTAGCTGCATTTTTTTTCTCAGCTCCGAGACACTGGCACTCCTATCTTCCTGGCACTCCTATCTTCTCTGGCGCCACTTCCATCCACCCTTCCCCCCACCCTCCTTCCCTTCCCTCTGCAGTCATCCTATTCAAAGACAGCTATTTATATCCCTCCAGTCAAGTCAGTCAAGTCAAGACAGCCAGCCAACCAGAGCAGCATACAGCTACAGAGGATGTACTGCTCCACTTTTACTGCTGTATGGAAAGAGACACAGCAAACTATGGGCCTTTTCTTCTCTCCTATGGCTCATTGTTACCTATTGCTAGGTGCCAACTCCCACCACACCAAACAAAGTGGCAGGAAGGTGGACTACTCTGAGAAATAAACAAATCTTGCAGCAACACAAAAACACATATGCACACACCTCAAACTAGGTCATCTGGGCTTCTAGAACAAAAATCTCTGCACTATTTTCAGACTACTATGACAGGGGGTTATAGCAACATAGCATTTCACTGACATATGAAATACAGAAAATTATGTTTACAAACAAATGGTCACACGAAGACACACATAAGCCGTTTTCACATATGCACTCCGGATAATATCTAGATATTTACAGGAGGACTTCTCCGGAGATTCTCCCGAACTAGCCGTTCACATAACCTCCTCACAGCGGGGGACTTTCCCTGTCAGAGGGGAGGGGGCGCTGGGGATTTCCCGACGTAAGACGTGACGTAAATAAACAACACGGAAGTAGCGGCCGAAGCAACAGAGTCCGCTACACGATGTTATAATGAGAATATTTGCCTTTAGATCTATGCTATGTGTAATCCAATTGAATGACAACATCCACAAAAGAGTGGAGAACAACATACTGACGAACAGAAAACATAATGCAGCCATTTATTTACATGCACGGAGATCGTAGTGGTCGCGTGCAGACACTTTAAACAGTCACTGTATATAAACGTCTCTCGGGTCCCATTGGCTCGAATTGAAAATATCCGGAGTATATTCGGCCGCGTTCAGACATCAGCTCACTCGGATATTCTGCGGATAAACTCCGGGTAAAGTCTGTGTGAAAAATGTGGCTGTTTGCGTTCACACATAGCCTAAAGAACCTCCGGGTAGCCAAATCTCCAGAGTTTTTCAGGAGATTTCCGTATGTGTGAAAAGGGTTATAGTCAGAGAGTTGAAGCTCTGTTAAAACCACAGGCCTTATTTCCTTAGTAATTACAAGCCAACCTTAAATACATAACATCTGCTAACAGTGTGAGCCTGTTTTAATCAGTGTAGTGTTGCTGCCACTAAACAATGAATCGTACTGTGTATGTGTTTTTGTCTGCTTTTTACGTGTGTATAATTCTATATTTGTTTTCTAACTTGATATTCCTGCAACTGCCCGGCACCTGAGTACGTAGGTTGGCTGTGCATGGGAAACCATGTTGGTCGTTCATTTTTAAATCCATTTGTAGGTACATTATGAAGCCAGAATTTTAAGCATATTTTGATGAAAATAACACCCAGTATCAGGACTGTTTTTCTAAAATAAAAATTATATTAAATCCTCTGTAAGGAAGCCACCGAGTCTGATCGTGAGTTTGACTGTCAAGGTCATAAAGCCAAAGCTCTGAACATCCAGATGTTAACCCCTATAAATCAGTGTGCAGTGGAGTTTACATTAAACAGCAAAAGCCTTAAAAAAAAGACTTTCATTCTTGGGTTGCACTAAAGCAGGAGCAGAGTGGACACTATGCTTTGAATTACTAATAGCAAGTCAGGCTAGAATAACATCTTTTGTGATATTAAACAACAACAACAACAAAACTATTGCTATTAGCTTTTTGCTAATACTGAAAACAATAGTTGTCAGATTTCAACAGTGTCTCAAGATACAAATATCATTCTTTTATCATGTTGGTACATTGATTCATATTAATCTTCTAAACCAAGTTGCAAGTTGGAAACTTCACATTGCTAGCTTGCAACAGCTGCAAAAGCTATTTCCAGGCATGTACTTGCTAGGCTTTGTTTACATGTGCATATGCAGTACATACAAATGTATGTGAAAGGTGATTGAGCGTTATGTAACACAAAGCAGTGGTGGATGATCTAAACTAGCATCCTGTTTCTTAGCAGCTATCACGTGAAAAGAAGACAACAGAAACCTTCTGAGACTATACAGAGAAGTTTTACTCTAAAATATGTCAACAACTGTTTCAAGTTCATTTTTTTAAATTACAATACATAAACACATTTCTAACCCCAACATGTATCTGGTAACCTAGGGAAATACTATTTTCAGAGGGACAAACATTGGTTTATTATTCATTCTGGGCAGTCCAGTTCAGTATAGTAGCATCATATTGACTAACCTATGACATAGGAGCAGCAATATAGGGTTTTAATGTTTATCACTTGACGTCAGCCAAGTTAGACTTGGACATGGAGATGATGACTGCAGAAAAAAATGGTGACTCAGAGAAGCAATCTCTTCCAAATGAAGGACAGGACCTGCCAGTACCGGCATCCATCTCTACTCAATCACCCTTGCATAGACACACATACGAACACACTCACACACCTTTCTTGCTATGCCCCTTATTCATTTCTCTCTTCATCCTCAAGCATCCTCTCTATCCTGTGAGCCACTCCCTCTGCGGTCAGATAGAGGCCAGCTCTTCAGCATATTGCAGCAGACTGTTCGCACACTCACAGATGCACTGACACACACCACAAGCACACTTACATCAGGATGTTATAGTACCAGCTTAATGAAATGGAACACATAACATTATGTATGCCTTTAGTAAATGTTAGGGCATTCAGAAACCTACAGGCTGAAATCTGATTCACATGATGACAAATCACTGTCATACAAACAAAGCACTAGCTCTAACACTGTTAACTGATGAAATAATTTTTTTGTTAAGTCCATGTAAAAGGCCATAAATATGTTTAAAACTAGCAATACATAATAGTGCATGAAGCTGTGGTTCCATTCCAGCATTAGGAGAACTAGTGTCATGTCTGATATAGTTCAACATCAAGGTTGCATGAAAAAAAACGTTACTGCATATTATGAAATCTTTGCTTGAGTGTTTAATAACATCTACATGCATATGTATGCGTAATTTAGGTTTTAAACTAGGTTTAAAGAATAAAATGCTCTATACAGTTATGATTTAGAAAAAAATGTAAACAATATTAAACCTTAACAATACATTTCTACAGTCCCTTTTCTGCATTGCAAGCCGTTCTGAAACAGAAATCATTCCTGATTACATTCTACATGTGGAAAAGACAAATGTGAGAACATACAAAAAAAACGTACACACACATCTGAGGAAAGTGAACGTGCAGGTGCAAAGATGAAAAGCAGTTGTTGTGCTCCAACACCATACCACTCCTAACTCATGACTCTCATTGTACACACAGTAACGCACTTTTTTTTTTTCCACAACAGCAGCTAAACAACACTGCAGCTGCATACAGGGATGGGCATGTTGCTCTCTGTCTGTGCTCATGTTAGTAGAGTTTGTGTGTATACTGTAGCTTGTGCACTGTGCACGAAACCCATTGCTTATTGCACAATCAGACCCTTGATCAGCAGCACACACGCTGGCAGACAGTCAAGTGCTATCTCCCTCTATCATACAGATATGCCAGAGTTTACACACAGCAACATAACTGGTGAAATAAAATGCACATAGGTTGGAGTATCCTCATACCAGAGGTGTTTTTACATCACATAAGGCAAGTTAAGTTTAATACATTACAGGGGCAAGATTTAACTCCCCGAGAAAGATATCACATCTGCTGCAGCAACACAGGCATAATGAATCAGGAGTCTGCTACTGAGCTCAGATGTCTACATTTGTCAGTTTTAAAAAAAAATGGATACAAAGGGACATTTTACCTTTCTTATAGCAAAAAATAATAAATCAGTACTTTGTGTTGACACAAAATTAAAACCTGTGACAAAAAAATGGTTAAACTGGGTTAACAGCTAAAAAGTGGTACGCAGACTTCCATAAATGTCTTTTAAAGTAAGGTCAGAAGACAGAAAAAAAAAGTTTCTAACTGGATTACTCATCTTTACATAAACCTCCATTTAGGTTATCTATAAGATTTAAGTCATGGTAACTGGACAAAGCTCACAAAAGACAACTATCATATTTAATTGCATCTTACTTTTTCCTTCAGATATCTTCATCCTAATCACACATTGTCTGCAATGTTTTAAAATGATCCGTCTCACTTTAACGATTTCTAACCATCACACAACCCAGAGTAATTTTATTCATCAACACATCTACAGCAATAAAATGTAAAAATGTACCACATCATTCAGCTCTAGTTTGTCATGTGCTTATCCTGCAGTAATGTAGCAGTCTATTGACATGCCATGCAGGAGAATGTACTATAGGACAACAGCAGCAGCTAGCTAGCCTGTTTGGTGTGCAAATAAGCCAGCCAGGGCTCGGCTGCTGTATCCTGGCAACCAGAGTCCAGTTTGGCTGCTCAGTCCCTGACCTGGGCCCATTCACTTCATTATAAACCTGTGTAGAGAAAGAAGAGACCACAAACATGTGCTAGCACATACACAGGGTCTAAGAGGAAGGATTCATTATGTTGGAACAGAACTGCTTACAAAAGAGGAGCAAAGCAACCGTGTGCAGGCTGTTGTATCAAGAGCAGTAATTATCTGTGCAGATCAAGGGTGGATACCAAGTTATTTTAGGAAAATATATGGATTTAGTTTTCTATAAACCTGATACACTTTGTTCCCAGAACAAGTTTGTACTTTGAGTTCACAAGTTTCGCATTTCTTTTCCTGCTTAATAAAGCCTTCATACTTAAATGTCAATATGAGCAGCAGGTGATACACAAGGGCAACTGGAAATGACAAATATATATTTGAAATATGAGTGAGTGGGAGTGGTCCTATTATCCATGAGGCTCTAGGAGTAGAGAGAGAGCCAGAGAGCAAGAAAGGAGTGAGATGTGGGGAGGAATCCAATCACTCTGTCTGATTTTCTATTCTGAGCACGTTCACTCTCCCTTACACCTCTCTGTTCCATCCAATAACAGCTCAGTGCTTGCAGCCTGCCTGCCTGCCAGTCTGGTAAATCATGCCGTCTTTGCCAGTGACCTCGCTAAGATAGTGGCGGGCCTCTATATATACGCAGCTAGGCTTCAGGAAAGGCAAGAAACAATCTAGTACTTTTTTGGCTTTCTCCTCTCCAATCCCTTTTCTTCATCAGTGCTCTGACTCATTCTCACTTCTTCCTCCTCTCCTCTCTGAGTACTTCTCTCTCATCTGCCTTTCTCTCAATGCTCAACATCTCTCTCTCCTCTCACAGGCAAAAGCCTGACATTGCCACAGCAACGTGTGAGCACACACACACAGACAGAAAGCCTGTTGCCTAGCAACTCAGGGATGAGACAGATGCAGGCCTATCAGAGAAGCTAGTGAAGGAGCCGTGAACAGAGAGAGGGAACCTATTGATAGAAGAGTGCCTCTGCATATCAACCCCAAGCAATGAGAATTCAATCACTTTATGACCTTTGCATCACCGTCTGACCAGACAGAGCCGTTTCACTCACTCACATGCTCAGATGTGCTGACAAAAGTCATTTCCAACATACTTAAGGGGGTACACTTACTCTACACCACTCAGTTTGGATAAATGTTTGAATTGTGCAAAACATTCAGGACAACTGCACTGTAGACTGTTGTGCAGTAGAACTGTTCATGCAAACATGTCATTTGAAATAAACAGGAATAATCAATTCAAGCTTTTCAGAAATACCAGAACTAGGAAAAACACAACAACAAAAATAGCACTTCAAACATTAGCTGAAGCTGCATTATCTGCTCCAATTCTCCAGATAGCTTGGCCTCACTTTCACATATCCCTCCCCCTCTGAGTGAGTGGTTGTTACGTTGTTATTTCTATCACTCTGGCTTGTTTAGCTGAGCCATCTTCCCATGCAGGGAATGGTATCAGACTGATTAGGTCTGGTCGTAAACAAGAATATTGAGGGTGTCCTAGTTATCAGACTTTATTCTTTTTTTCCCATTTTCACCAGAGTTCCTTGCTGTCTTATCCTGTCAGGATTCCAGTTGGAAATTGTTTGGCACTAGCCTGGTCTGTTATCCATGTCCAGTGTGTGTGTGTGTGTGTGTGTGTGTGTGTGGGGCAGCAAGTATGAGGCTGTTAGATGGCTAGCCACTTAGAGCCGTACCCTTAAGCTACACCCACACACAGCAGCTCACTGAATTTAGATCACAAGAAAGAAACAGTTCAGCACAGATACGAATTTTGAAGAGCCAGCAGAGTGCTAAATATTTCATCATGCTGACCTCAACTATTTACAGTTGTTCATATCACCAAGTCTTTGTCTGTAAAACATTTTTCAAAACACTGGTAATCTGTCAGTTTTTTTCCTCGTTACAAAGTCATCCACTAGTCCACTGGCTGCTAATAAAAGATAAATAAGTTACTAAACTAAAACCTTACAACAACAACAACAACAACAACAACACGTTTGCTAACAAGCTGGTATAACATTTAGAGTCCAGGCTACACATCTTAACAGCCTTAGAAAAACGTAACAGCTGAACCAAGATTTGAATGTAATCTAATCATACATTCAGAAGTATAAAAAAGTGACACATCCCAACTATTCGTGTTGAACTGATGACAGCAATGACAGAGTAGACATAGTATAATTAATACTCATAAGCAAAAGGACTTTTATTTGATGTGAAATAACTTCAAGCTGAGTCAAGATCCAGTAACTAAAGAACCTAACCATCACATCCTCATGTGCTGGTTAAGTACTGTAAATGCTTACTGCTATTTTTGACATACTTTTGACATTTGGACAATGTAAGATCGGTTTCAAGTTTTGCTACGTTCATTAAGAATAATTCTAACATTGCACAGGATGAAAGAAAACTACAGGAATGGAAACGGTATCTTAAACCAGTTTTGTAGTTCTTGAATCCAAGATCGAGCCCTGATTTTCAGAGCTGATTTTGAGGCTCTGATTATTATTCAGTTTGGAGTTTCCTCTGTCCTGACAACTTAACAGTTTAAAACAGTTTTAAGTCTTATTGCATGAAAGACTACTTATCTCAGACTCAGGCACAACTATAACCCTCTGAGGTTGACGCTGTCAGATACAACAGGGTTGTGTTTTATAGTATGTAGACTGTCCTCTGAATAGAATAAATATTTTTACACAGAGGGCCATATCACACTCCCTGAGTGGTCAGGAAGAGTGAAATCACTACAGACACTCTTACACACCAAACATGCTCAATACTCAGCTAGTTTGTATACATTAGTGGTGTTGAAATTAATAATTTAATTGATGCATCGCTGTGCAGACTGGACGATTAATGCATCGATGCAGGGACAGGACATAATCGATGCTCACAAGGGTTGGAAAAAAATTATCTGCCAACCGCTAACTGCGGTTATTTTGCGCAGCGTAGAGTGAGTTTGTTTTTCCTATCGGCCACGGTGGTGAGTAAACGAAACGTAGGCTAACAGAGGGATTTGTGACAGAAAACAACAAAATTGAGTCCCGGTCCTGTGCTTGCTGACTTTATGAGCAGAGTCAGTTGGTCCTGCACACTCAGACCACAGTGCTCCGCTGCACGCTGAAACGGCTTGACTCGGTGTCTCTTTAACTGACCGTAGCACGGGTTAGCATCTTCATTAAAGCTAAAGAAGTGTTTAAACTGATGCCTTGCTGTCTTAAGTCCGCTGTGGCTGTGATTCGTGATTGAATGAGCAACTGTAAACACAGTTGACTCGCAACAGCGTCATCGAGAATCACTGCTAAGTGCACCTCCGCTAAAGCTGCATTCGTTCGATGATAAACATATTCTATTTCCGACAAGTTATTCACAAATAAAAGTCCAAGGCCTATCTGTAGTTGTAGTGCTTTTAATGTGAAACTTTTATATCAGGAAATGGGGAGTTTACAGCATTAGCAACTTAACACAACTTGTCTGAAATAAAGAGGACAGAAACAAAACTAACCCTGAACAAAGCTCACAGCTAAGAGCTACAACATCCGGAGAAGGGAACACAGTGACTTAAAAACATATTCCTCTCGTCTAATAAACTGAACACACAGAAACTTATACTTATTACCTATACTGAACCTCTATAATTTATTTATTTTAGCTTACAATTAATGATATTGATAATGACATTGATGTCTAAAGCACTTTTTTAATTTTTCAAAAGGAGACTGTCTCTGTTCATGAAAAAGTAGCCATGTGCAGTAATATAGAAAATTGAGGATGAATCGTGATATCGAATCGTTGACTGGATAATCGTAATCAAATCGAGAGACCAGTGGAGATGAACAGCTCCAGTATTTCTGTTGGATAAATATTTACCAGCCATGTGACTGATAGCCTTGTAAAATTTACTCACCAAACGGAAAATCTACCCGCATCTGGAGCTTGGCAGGAGTTAATTTCAAACCATGATGGTGGATAAAACAAATGTTCATGGCATGATTAACTTAAGGTATCATTTCATGGTAGTCTGGGATATGGGGTCACCCCTGGAACTCTAGTAGGTCTTCATCATTCCTACACTAGAAATGTATTCAAATAAAGGGCGAATAAATCACCAACCAAGTAAAGTGGACAATATTTTATGTTTCCCGGTTAAAAACCATGACAGTTTTGAATACTGCAGAAATATCTAAATTCTTTGCTCGGCAACATAAACAATGGGTAGCAACTAAGTTATGTCTTGACTGAAGCTACAAAATTCTCTTTTTGCCAAACACTGAGTTCCAGGTAATTTATGAGCTACAAACATTAAGATGAATTAGTGTTGGAGATAAGACTCAATAACTACTCGACTTAATGGGCAGAACAGTGCAGACACAACAGCCAACAATGCAGAAAAAAAAGCACATGTAGATGAGTCAAACTGCTGTACAACATATCACATACAGATACAAAAACACAGCCAGAGGTACAATAGCAACATTGGGGTTACACCAAAGGTAGACAATAGGGATGTGTGTTTAAATTAAAATGACATTTCAGGAGTCACTGGAAAATATTTGAATATAATTCAAACCAGTGACTCCTTTTCTCGCAGATGAACTCCATTGAACTCCGGTAACCAATCTTTACGTTAAAGACCATAGTGAATCATACCGTAGAGCCCCCCCTGGATAGGTAAAAACATACCATAAACCGGTCAATGTTACGAAAGTTACGAACTGTTTCATTGAGGCATTGTGTCCTGTCACTAGGCTTAGGGTCTTTAATCTTGCAATATTTTACTGCTCAAAAGTATAACTATTGCTTATATGGCTCTCCAGTTAGCTCACAAGGAAAAAACAACAACATTTTAAGTAATTTTTAATTGCATTGATTGACAGTTCTCCACATCAGAAAAAAAAGTAATCTTGAATTAATATTTAGGAAGATAAAAGTCTTTGCAAAGTCTTTACACTTAGCAGAAAAGCTATTAAATTCAACCATAGATTGAAGAATCTCCCCTGTTGAGATGGCAAAGAAAAACCTTTACTAAGATGCTAACATTAGCAAGCAATAGCCCAAGCAGACCAGAATATCAAACACTTTCTTCAGCCACAAGTCACAGTGCCTATAGCCTGTTGTTTGGCTTAGGTTTATGACCCAGTGGTGTAGTTGGGAGTGATGGCTTTCACAACATGTTTAATCCATTTTAGTCTAGTTACAAGAAAACAAATACATCATTTTCCTGAGAACATACCAGACATAGTTAAACAATTTTAAAATGAAGTTAATCAAGAGTTTATGCAGAGTGAGTGTCAATCACAACCAATGCCTGAATGTCATTGTACAATTTTTATGTCACATTCATAGACACATTATGGAAGGAGAAAAAACTCTTGTTATTTTACCACAACAGCATTGCTCTCCTATCAGAGCAGACACATAGACCTCTATCCTAACAATGGCTTTGCTTCTATTATAGTTAAAAAAATAAATAAAAATTGTTTGCCTCTTGGGGGAATTAAATACTTTGTTTTACGAAATCAAATCGTCTTGTAAAGGAGAGATCCACAACCCTACTTCCACATCTGCATATCATAAGCATATGTACAGTGTTCAATTTGTTGAAATGTGTCTGTGTGTGTGTGTGTGTGTGTGTGTGCCCGTTTGTGATCTACCTCATTATTCTCCAGAAAGGGACCGACAGAGAAAATAAATGATTGAAAATGTGTGTGCCTTCTTGAGAGAACATGAATGAGTGAGTGTGTATGTGTACAACTAAGTATGTATGCTAGTAGAATGTGAGGCACGGTGACTGGATCTACATTAATTAAGGATTACGTGAGGAGGTAAAAATAAATGCAGAGAGCAGAGGGAGAAAGCCTGGATGGATAATGAACAGACCAAGAGCGGCAAGGGAGGAGAGGCACAGAGGGTGGATGTGACCTTTCCATAGATGAGTATTATAATGTCTCATAAAAAGCACTGACAAACACACTGCTGTAAAAAAAAAACTGCCACTCCAGTTTAGAAACAGACTGTATGCCATGGTGTAACTCTAAAGTTTTAGTGTAAATGGGACCATAGTCATTCAAATTTACTTTTAATATACCCTCAAACATGCAACTCTGCTTTTTGGGCAGGTTTTAGATTTTACTGCTGTAGTTCAGCACATTACAGGTGTGCAGTAAACCGGTATCACTACCGTCACCGGTACTACGTTCTGCCAGGACATGGATGTTTGTCATACCGTTCAATCAGTTTAAATACACACGTTTGGTTGTAGTCCACATACAAGGCAACACTGATTGCTCAACCTACCAGATACAGTGGGGGATAAATTAAACTAGTGTAAGAGCGTGATGTCATCTGTAACATACAATGGCTCAGATCGAGTCCCCGAGTCTTCTGCATGTTTTGCTCTGACATTTGGAGGCCAGTTGTCTCACTTGCTCACTGACCACAGCGCACCACCTCCATCCCTTGTCAGAGCATGTGTCAGAGTTTACTATGAAAGTGAATTGTGGCACAGCAATTAGGTAAACAGGTCATATCGCTCACTGCTAGGCTACATATCAGTCTTAACACAGATTCATTTCCTGCACCAGGAACTCTTTCATCCAGATGACCCATTAAGAGGAAGATGAAAACATCTGAGGACAGTCTGCACACACAAACCTAAGCAAAGGGGTTTTTTGGCAGCCGCCTCCAATACATTTTGTACCAACCCCTCTTTAAAATCTGATGCATGTTTTCATTTAGAGCACTGTTTTCTAAGAACAGCAATTTGTGAATTTGCCATTACAAATTGCAATTCTGGCACTTTGCAGATATGGTGGTGCTGTATCTTTATCACCAGTCCAGTACACCAGCCAAGGATGTAGACTTGAGAAGGTATGGTAGAGACATGTCTCTACAAATATCCAGCTACCACAGACTTGTCCCTGCAAATTATTTTGTCCAAAAACACAAATAGACTAAGTTGTTTCATAGCACACATTCGACCTGCAGAGGGATCGTTCTTATAACACAACTTTCACCTTGCAAACAGAGACGG
Source organism: Labrus mixtus (assembly GCF_963584025.1). Classification (NCBI taxonomy): domain Eukaryota; kingdom Metazoa; phylum Chordata; class Actinopteri; order Labriformes; family Labridae; genus Labrus; species Labrus mixtus. The sequence goes on along the minus strand of NC_083612.1, from coordinate 18,656,296 downwards.
CAGATGAGATCATACACTTCACTAGAGTAGAGAGTTGCACTGGGGAACAATAGAACGCAAAATGGAAATGAGACATTTAATGATAAAAGTCAAAGGTCCTGGTTTCATTTTGCATCCACATTTACGCCAATATTGAAATAATCCCTCACACTCTTCCTCACGGAGGCAGTTATATAATACATTTAACTATAATTTATTTAATATCCAGTGATGGCACTTTAAATCTTTTTGAAATCAAAAAAGATATTCAGCCATCCTAAGAAGACAACCTAATTTAAAGAAAACAACTTTTCACATCACAATAACCCAACTTGTCTTATGACAATCACCTTAACAAATAATAACCAAGATTGTAGGATTGCTTACTCTTAATATTTACTCTCTCTGAATAACAGAGAACAGAAATGGGGAAAGCAGATAGTCATACTTTCTAAATGAAGAACAAACCTAGACACAGATTCTTTTGAAAAATACAAGAAAAAAGTGGGAATATACCAAGTCTTGTAAATACAGTTAAATATGGGTTGTGCTAGGAGTTGATTTATATAGTTCTCTTAAATTTGAACCGATGAATCACTTCCTATGGCAGTAAACTCAGAAACTTCCAAGGGCCAGGGTCTGCTTCAGACTTGTGGTAACAGATTTTGTTTCTTATGAAGACACTAAAAGTAATGGCGAAAACCCCTCTGTAATATCAATGTTCTTTTACACATTCTGCAGCACTGCTAAGAGGTATTACACAAGGCCCAGTAGGTGGGACAGGCAGCTGACTTGGCATGTACATAGACATAGGAAGAGAACCAACAGCAGAGACCAGCAGGACACAGACAGCCAAACAGGCAACCTGATCCCTACAATGCCAGAGAAACGCAGGCAGAGCCAGAACAGAACAAACACACACAGCTTCAATTGCAGCAATTCTAAATGGAGCCTCACTGGCGAGGCAGAGGAATCATTCCTCAGACACACACACACAACATGCGCACGTGGGTGCAGCGTAGCTGGGGACCAAACAGAATGTTAATGCTGTCCTGGTGCAGAGGGGTGGAGGGAGGCAGGATCCCAGATGAATTATAAATCACTGGGCAGGGTCGGATGGAGGGATGGAGGGAGGGAAGGATGGAGGGATGAAAGGCCTGCTACTGCAGAGCACAGCCAGCTGAGAGCTGGGGCGGTGCCTGCTTACAGAGGGGGCAGAGAACTGATTTGCTGGGGTGAGGGCATGTTGATTATTTTCATTAGAATGTACACATGTGAATAATATTCACATGAATATAAGTTTTATGACATATTTACCTATTTGCATGTGATTGAGGAACTGAAAGATATTGGGATGCCACATTAAACTCTTTGGCAGGCTCAGAAATTGTGCTCCTTAAGATCAGGTTCCCAACAATCAGCTCAGGTGACCATAGAGGTGATTGAGACCTATGGATTCAATATTGCCATGATATTCAACATCATAGTGTCGCCATAACTTAATTTAACTACAGTTTGATCAATTTCAGTGCAATAGGGATGTGTATTGTTTTTTTAGATTTTGGCACATGATAATGAGCATGGATACAGGGGTTACAATTCAATTTATTGCCATATAGTGGTATACTGTTAACATGTTCCAATTATAATTGCCTTGTTTGGCAACCATCCACATTTGAATATAAAGACTCCATCACTACAAACAAGCATTTGAGATAACAACGGCTTACCCTGTTATAATAATGCAGCAGCAAAGGTTGTGTAATTTCATACCAAAAAAAGAAATTGTGACATCATGAAATCACAGCCATTCCAGGGTTGTTCCTGGCTCAGAATGGGCCTTTGGGGGGCGACTATACGAGCTGTAGTAAACGTTTGACCTGCTTATTACAGTATAGTCTGTGAGTCTGTATTACCTTATTTGACAGTAATCTGTGCGTTTCCTGTTATTTCTGACCATTTTATAAATAATATTATCATTATGCTTAAGTTACTGAAACCCCAATTAAATCTGGTAAAGATTTTTTTTTTATTGCAACAGTGAAACAGGGGAGGAGTGGGATTTTGAGGGAGAGGGGTGTAATGAGATTGACAGAGGGGAGGTCACATCCTGCCAGTGCATTTCACCCTCTTCCTATGATGGCTGCTATTTTCCTTTGACTTCCTACAAAATAATAAAATGTGTTTTCGTTTTACATACACAAGTACATTTATTTGAGTTAAGGTATTACGTCAAATAATCACAGATTTAAGTCACAGATAATTTGGACCATTTTATCAGATCAGGAAATTGAGAAATAATAAAAATATATTTGCTGGCTATAACGCAGCGCTGTTTGACAGTCTGTGTGGAGAATTTCACAGACTACAGCTGGCTGACGTTACGATCGTTAAGTTATTGATTGTTGATAAAAGCAGACACGGTGGAAGTGAACGGAGAAAAGTTGAACGTGTTTTCCCGTTACATACGGATAGCGGATCAACTGTGTTCCGTACCATTGTAACCGCTGGCCCAGGAAAGTGACTTTTGATTTGAAGAATAACAGTCACCAATTTACTCTTGAACCATTCTGATGCAAAAGTAAATTTCTAATTTTATTTAATGAATTGAGCTCTTATTATATCAAATAGTTTGTATTTTTCTTACATTCATGTGCTCATGTTTATTCACCATGCTGGTAGAGTCTACTTAATCTGACTGATATTAATATGAGGCTGTGATAGAGCTGGAATTGTTATGATCACCTTTCTCTCCTTCTTTCATCTCTGTGAGAAACTCTTCATCCTTAGATCTTTACTTTAGGAGCTCTCTTAAGGGCTAAGATGCTTTGTGAATAACTTTTATCTTTACCAGGATCTAGTCTTTAAATTTAAGGGGAAATTTAGCTGCAGCATGTTCCAGCTCCAGCTGTCTGTCACTGTGGCTGAAACGTTTCTCCCTTCTGTTTTCGTCATGCCCTGCTGTCACTCTTGACTCTTCCGGGGATTTTTTTCCTTTGAATGCTGATTTAAGCTCGGCTTGTGTCAGGATCTGATGGTTTTAAAACCGTTTGACCAAACTTGTTTTTATCAGAGAAATCCTGCGCTAAAATCTGTGTGCGAGTGTACAATTCGATAGTCACGAACGTGCTCGCGGGAGGGACAGCAGTGAAGCCATCGGCTGCCTTTCATCTGTGACACACATGCGCGCGCACGAGCGCTTATGATACGTTGATGCTGTAGCGACGTTTTAAAAAACAATTACTGACAAAACACCGGTATGACAGGAAAGCGCTGTGAAGTTGAGAACGTGGTACAGTCTATTTATTTTTTCAGGCAGTATTTTAACTGGCCCGAGTGGGCCAGCTGAACGTACAATCAGCTGGCCCGGACTCTCTTCATCCGGGCCAGCAGGCCAGTTCTAATGTCGAGCCCTGCATTCCCCATCAGATCATTTTGGTGTAGGTTGTCCTCGGATCATGGTAGAGGTGGCCAATAAACTGGTATCAATACCGACAACGACAGCTTTAAACTAATGTCTTTCTTGTCTTAAGTCGAAAATGATTAATTGAAGCAGCGTTGGTGAAAATCTCTGCTAATTGAAGTTACACTAAACCACAACTAATCTCATAATAACCACATTCTATTTCAGACAAATCCTTCAAAATAAAAGCCAACTGTAATGATGCTGTATGAATTATTTTATTATGAAAGAGCCATATCAGCAAATGTAGTGTTTTCAGCAACATCTTAACACAACTGTGCAGAAAAGAAACAAACTTAAAGCCACACAGAGTCACACATTCTCTGGTCTCATGCACAGAAATTAGTTCAGCATTGCATGAAACAGGCTTGAGACATTTCAATATGATAGGTGTAGCTCTGTTTCTGCAATAGCAGTTTCTGCAATGTGTATGCATTCAACATGCCTTATATGCCATGAATTTCATAAATGACCTAGCCTTGGCCAAACTAACCCTAGCCATGCGCTTGTTGAAGCAAATGAAACAACAGCATTAATAAGTTTAACAGGTAGGAAGACAACCTAACATTTGACCATACAGGGTCCGTTGCAGGCGAGTCACTTCAACAGAAACACTCCAATTTGTGGTTGGAGCAAATGTGGCTCCAGAGTCAGACACATGAATGAATTCTCACAAAATAAATTGTCACCATAATCAGTTCCTAAAAATATTGTGATGATTTGCCAGACAAAAACTGTAACTGTTATCTTGAGTCCGCATTCAAAAGTGAGTATTGCAGCTACTATTGTGTTTGGTATAACCCTAGTTATTAACCATCAAGCACTCATGGTATCATCCTGAAATATACTCAGTAAACAGAAACATAACTAGAGGGACAAGTGCTTGTTGTGATATCTCAGTGTCTTGAGGTCCAATGGTGAAAAACGCTTGATGCTATGATTCTATGGCCATATAAAGTGTTGTCATGAACCAGCAGTTGGTAATAGAAGTTAGAAGTGGAAGTTAAACATACAACAACAATGCTTCAAACTACAAGGTAACCAGTCCATGCTTCTTAAATCAAGCACCCAAGCTTCATGCTGAATTAGCATCTGTGTCTCTCTTGTGTGTCAAAATGTGTATGTGTGTGTGTGGGTGGGGGTGGGGGGGTGCGTACTGGCTCTCCATCTTAGTCCAGAATGGAAACTGCAATAATTGGAAGACGCACTACCCCGAGGGGATTGTTCTTCCGTTGTTCACAAGGTATCACTTCTTAGCATTTAAGCCTGCACACAGATGTGCATAAGCACAAACACCCGCACACAAACTTCCAGACAACAGTTATCAACATATGTATGCAATTTAGCCAATTAAAGCTCTAACCCATAACTTAATGCTGCCCTACCGCAGAGGAAACACAGACTGTTTCATGTGAAAGGAGAGAAGACTGAAAAAAAAAGAGTGATTCATATAATACAAAATGCATTGGTTGTCACTATTTGGGCCGTTTACCTTCCAATTCACACTTTTCACAAGGCCTTTACTTGATACAAAACTCTGGTGATGGCATACTCTGACTTTAGGCTGGTTTGTCTTTCCACAAACATTTGACAGTCATGCATATTCATGAACATTTATAGATACAATACCCTTGTTCAAACTTACCAAAGTAACCACATTTTTCACTCAGACTTTATTTGGAGTTTCTCCTGCGAGCCTCCTAGTATTTTTTCCGCATGAAGTCCAAGTGAGCTGAGGCTGCAGCAGGATATAATCAGGAAAATTCACCCAAAGCTAGTGGGAGGGGGTTGTGGTATTTATTCCTGCAATTGGTGCACAACCATTGACTGTATGCACACGCAATCTCAATGCAAATAATTTAACTGCAGCAGTATGTTTTGTTTTCGCAATTAGGTTCTTCTCTGCTCTTTTGTTGTCATTGTGATTCTGTCAAACTACATATTAGAGCTGTTGAGGTGAAGGAGTCCCCCCTGCGATGACAGAGGGTGGCTCAATAGTGCTGTATGTGGTATTATCGCAACGACCCTTTATCATAAATGTGTTTGTGATACAGGGGTCTGCAACTGGCCTGCCAGCAATAATAACTGGCCCGCAAAATTATTTTGATTGTGAGTTTATTGTATTATTTTCTTAACAACAAGACCACGACAATCTGTGACAGACACTCTCGCAACAGAACAGTGTGCAAGCAGCGCTGCAGACAGTAGACAGCACCTGTGGTTTAAGCAAAGCACCGTCACGGCAGCAGCAGTTATCACCAGAATCACCAACACAGTCACAGTGTTGTCCATAAGAAAATCATAACATAAATAAAAGTCATAATTCAAATTATCTTGCGGGCCAGATACTATTTGCGAGGACAGAAATCAAATTGGATGTGTTTCCTCGTTTCACAGGGATCTTTTTGGCACAGATTTTACAAACTGCATTATCTAAATTAGTTGGTTCTTCTTTTTCATTTGGCTGAAAGCCGACATGTTCTCAAAGGGGCGAAGTTACATTCGGTTTAGGTACCAGTGCAGTTGCCTTTGTTTACGTCTGAACATGAGGTGTGGTGAGGTGACTTCACGTGTGGTTGTGACGGTTGCCCTCAGCTCCACATTGGCCTGTTAGTGTTGTGGTACCAGCGACAGCCATACTACACATAGCATTGACATGTAGGCAAACATTCTTATTATATTTTTATAATATTCTCCAGCTGTAAGGTGCATGAGTGAACAACCAGATGAGTAGGATTTCAGGGGCAGTCCTCCTCATATTCTGTAGACATTTCCCGGAGTGCATATGTGAAAAAAGCTAAAGATGTCAACACTATGCAGTGTTTCCCGCAGGAAATTTGCCGGTTATGTTTGTACCTAGGCTTATCACAAAAAAATAAAATAAAATTCCACAACAAATAACTAAGCATAAACTGTACATTAACACAAGTAACATGTACACACAATAATAAACTCAATTGATAATAATAACAATAATTCAGTTATATAAACCTGAACTCTTATTTTGAGTGCTTTTAAAAATCTGAGTACAACTAACTTTAATAAGAGACATCATTTCAATAACAGTGTTTGTTACCAAACCAATAGCGAAGCTAGAGGGCTTCGCAAATACTCATAGAACACAAGTAACATCGAGTTTGTTTGTCTAAGTTCGCAGCTACAGACTACAGCAAGTTGTTAAGTTACTGACGATAAACATCTGATTGTTGTCACCCGTAACCACCAGTTGATATCTGTATGAGACACAGACACGCTGAGATGAAACGTGTCACATGAATGACAGCACAGCACAAAATAAACCAAACACACACTGCAAGCAGTAACCTGTTGTTTTTGCACTTTTGTTTGCACTGTCAATTAACTAATGTTCTGTTTTTGAATAAACGTATGGAAATTCAAAATGTTTTTTTTTTTTTTTTTAATCCGATTCATCGATTAATGTGAAAAATAATTAACTGATTAATCAATTATTAAAATAATCGTTAGTTGCAGCCCTAAAACAAATAGATCAGCCATACACGAGTCTTGCTGATGAGTGCTGCATCACAAAAGGACTATGGATACTATGGAAATCCCAGCTGAGATGCATCTTTAGCTCTCCGAAGGCATCATGCTAATGTCATACTACCAGTTCCATTGTCTCACAACAGCTTCCTGTGCAACATAGAAAGCAGTACAGTAGACATCATAACAGGCATTAGAGCTATTCTGCTGCAGCTATGATACCAAATGTTAGTCTATAGGGACATGCAGTGCTTCACACAAGCTTCAGACACTGTCAGAGCAAGTTAAAGAGCTTCAAAGCAACATCTTTTCTACTGGTAGAATAGAAAATGTCACAGATTCCTCTGGCTTGAGACATTGGTACACACAGTATTTGTTCATTCTGGGATGTCATTTCCTCCTGAGCATTTGGTAATATCAGCTGGGGTATAAAAATCATCATGTATTTTTATCACAGATCAGATCGTTTTTTTTGGATTGACCAAAACAAAAAAAGACATTTATAATATGTCTTTTTTGTTTTGGTTTTTCATTCCTTAGTTAGATATGCCTCAAACTGTGCATTTTAACATCATTAATGTAAATCAGAATGCTTCTCCTTGAATCTTAATAATGCATCACCTCCCCTTTTTTTCCCCACTATAGGATATACTCATTGGTACAATTCCCATAACAATAATAGAATCAGTTAGATTAACCTGAACTCCCTCTTCATTTAGAAAGTCTCTTTAACATCTAAGTACAACAGACTGTAATACAAAAACTGCATCCTTTTAAAAACAGTATTTGTAACCCCCCATCAGGGACATCAACTTTCACAAGATATAAATGGTTTGGTGAATATCAAGTTTGCTGTGATCTACAAATGTCTTTTTGTAACCTTTATTTCTCGTATGATCTTTTACATGGTTGAACACGGTATACATTTAGCGGAATGTGTGAGTGTCTGTGCTCTTGCTGTACTTCAGTGCGTGAGTCGGACAAAAAAAACAAATGCTGTGCGTGCGTTCAGGAACTTTAGTTTTAGTTTTTGGAGCAAACACACCGATCTGTAACAAAGTTTGGCTTAGTTCACAGCAACAGACGAAAGCAGGCTGTAACATCACTAACGTGAATCTACTGACTGTTGTTACACACAGCAACCAGCTGTTACCAGCGTGACAGTAGACACGGTGAGACTGAACAGAGAAGGGACAAAACACTGCTTTCCTTCCTCTGTTACTTTCAAACACTGCTTCCGTGACCATACACAATGAAATATCAAAGCTTTAGGACCCCTTTCTGTATGAAAGTCTGTGAAAAATGTACAAGACTATATTTTAAAATACTGTGATGTCTTTTCCTAATTGTATAGCGGGTCTACATGGCACTACTATGCTGCCCTCTTTCCACTGAGACCCTGCCCAGGGACTTAGCGGTAGTATTGATTAAATGCTTAACCATGTTTATACATTTTCCATCATTCTACGGATCACGTATGTCCCGAACCATGGGGGCGGATCCGAACAGACCATGGATCAAGCATGATCTATTTCACCACTCAAAACAGTCCAGTAACACTGAAGAGTGTTGCCAACAGATGAGTTTAACCATTCAATTCCCCTTTCTCTTGACTAAAAACATTTTCATTGCTGCAATGGTATGTTAGTTCTTAAGTGATAGGTCTATGTTTTATTCTGTGAATATTGGCACTTTTTCCAAGCATGCACCAGCAGCTTCAATGAAAGCTATAGGACAATTGTTGGCTTGTCTTGAGGTTTATTATTTCGTTACTCGAACCTTGCACTTATAGAATTTTCAAACACCTGAACAACAATCTGACTCCCTAATAAGGATCAAAACTCTGCTTGATGGGAATGTTTTGAGTTTGTAAATTCCATGGTGGGTAAAGCAGCTTAGCCATCCCAGCAAAAATGATGAAACTGAGCAAAGCATCTGAGCAACAACAGCACACGCATGTTTTGTGGAAAATGAAGGGAGGTAAATAAATTAACTATGATGGAGAGGTAATTAAAGCAAAAAAATTGCATGCAAACCAAAGTAAGGAAGAGAGCTGGGGTTTGAACAGGGAAATAACAGCACGCAAAATAAAATTAAGGACAGAGCTGGTTCATAAATAGTGCTATAAATATACATATATATATATATATATATTTTTTTTTTTTAAATGTTTTTCAGAGGGAGCTCTCGTGCAGACTAAACCAGTCAGAGACCTTCTGGTGCACTGGAATGGCTGCCAAACCGACTCCTGATCTTCCATACTCTCTCAGACGTTCCCTACCCCCACACAGCACAGCTGGAATTTCCTCTTGATGGCCCTGTGCTGACGCCCACTCTCTTTTTGGAAAACTTACTTTGAAGATGAGCATAAGAGACAAATATAAAATAGTAATGCTTGGCATGATGGGGTCCTCTGCATGTATCTGAAAAAACGAACAATGCTGGCATATTTTTCCATAGACAACCATGCCAGTGACAGACTTCTCCTGGTCTTACACACAAACAGAAGTGGAAATGCATACATGTAACTGAAGGGGATGGCAAGCAAACTTGGGCTGCTCTTTACTGCCTTTCACTGTATCTCACAAACTTCAAAAGTCAATCTTAGCTTGGACTGCAGCGACATCAGAGGTTGTTGAAGAAGAGACTCTTCTTAAGGCCTCATTCTGTTCTCACTAAAAGAAGAGTGGCCGCAAAAAAGCTCAATGTGGTGAGGCAGTTCAGAGGACAAGAGGCGCATTGAGGCAGGGGAAAAGGGATAGGTGATACAGGCGTGTGAATGTACAGCCCCAAAACCAAGCCTCCTCAGGTTTCCTTCACAAAGCTTCCATTTTGCCATGGCACACCCAACCCCCCTCCTCATCTTGCACACAGATGCAAGTCTCTCATCGGTTTCTTGCTCTATTGTGCTTGCCTGGTCATTTAAATGTGCTCTCAGCATGCCCTTTTATCTCATGGCATAATGTTGCATGTAACGGTTGGCTACCATTATACACTCCTAACTGTCAACCCTATGCGTATGTGATGTAATATTGGAGTGTTTTCAGGAAGCACTGAAGGGGGGATGGGATTGCAGGGCATTGTGTTTTTCCTTAGCACCTCCTTCTGTTTTTGTTCGGTTGAGTGACTCATCAAAAAAAAAAAAAAAAAAAAAAAATCCTCTCTGCACCCTTTCCTCCGCTTCCGAGGTCTTGCCAATATGAAAGCAGCCCTGGAGAGAGGAGGACAAAAGCTCACACATGTGAGACACTAAGGGCCTTTTGGGATCTGGGTCAGAATAGTGAGCTGGGGTCTCATTTATAAAAGAGTGCGTAGAATCCATACTAAAAATGTACGTGCGCCAAAAACCCAGAAATGCGCACAAAATGATTCAGATTTATAAAACCGTTCGTACGCACACCTGCACGCAATGTTCCCTTTATAAATCATGATCCACCTGGAAATGTGTGCACATAGATTAGTCAGTCAACCATAAACTGTCAATGCAAAGCAGCTTGTGAATGAAAATGCATACAAACGAGGGGGCAGATCAAAGGTTACCAGTGCTGGATCGCGGCGAAACCCGGAAGTTTAGACGAAGAAACGAAACTTTCTGACCCAGAAACGGAGGAGTTTGCGAATGAAGTGAAGGACAAAATGGACATATCGGTAGTTTACTGCAGCAGGAGGATCACAAACTTAAGAAAAATCTGAGAATGACACCACGTCGCTGCTGCATTCACCCTGTCCTATGTGCCAAAACATACGCCGTTCATCATTACGCACGAGAATATCTGCAATGTTTACATGTTAACGGGACCGACACTGACTTCTTCATATTGTCAGAGAGGTCACTTCAGTCAGCAGTCTCCCTCACTGTTTGATATTATTAATCAAAATTTGCTCAACGAATAAAAACGTTTGATTATTGGCCCCTTTTTTTCGTGGGAAACTCTGTCTGCTCTGTGACTAATTATGAGGATATATAGACCTAATGATCGTGTCAGAGATGCCCCGACTTAATGTCCACACTTGAATTATTTACAGAATAAATACGTGCAGCTTATGAAGATGTGCTGAGTACGGAGGAGGTGAAATGTGTGAAGCCACCGCCGGGTCTCTGTGCGTCTTAACGCAGGCATCTTTATTAAAACTAAAAACCACACTTGATGATAAATGCACGATATTGAAAGATATTAATGAAAACTGGTGGCTCTATGGCCTTTGTGTTAGTCTAATGTTTAACTCTACATCAGTGATTACATTAGTGTACAAGTCCGGTCCTGAGGTTTTATTTGTTTATATTATCATAATTAAAGTGACTTATTGGAAACGGCTCACATATGTGTATATATATATATATATATATATATATAGCCTAAATAAAACCATCGGTTTGAATGATTATGATGGCGTGGATCTGTCGGTAAATTTTGATATTTAGTGAAATAAATTGTGGAAGAGACATCAATATGTATCTGCAGGCTTCAATTCACCACTTCGTCGTCTGTGTCGCCAATTTCCCATGCCTCGTACGCCTGGGTCAGAGTTTGCTTACCGGTGTGCACATTTTACCATCAGGTTTGTTTTTATAGATCACAGACTTTGCGTGGGAAAAGGCCTACGCCAGTTTCAGACCCCGTTTTGTGCGTACGCAACGGTTATAAATGAGACCCCTGGTCCTGAAGTCTGGCTATTGCTAGTAGATGCCTTGGACAGACCCCAGCCACTTGCAGTTTACCACTCGCAGAGACTGTTCTGCTAGCTTCAAATTCAAAATTGAAAAAATGAAGTCTAATTCGCAAAAAATAAATTATACCACATCTATATTAGCACACATGTCAAGAGGCCACGTTTGGGGGCTTCAGTGTCAGAGCTGAGAAGCGGAAGGGCTTCATTCATATGCAGATACTCTGCCATGTGTGGAAGAAGCACAGATGAAGAAGAAAGGGGTTCCCCCACACTACATACAACATGGCAAAACAATCCGTCACAAGGACAAAACACATACCCTTTTCAGACTGCTTTTTTTTTTTTTTTCCCCCCCCCCCCCCAAGTGTCATAACTAGCTCAGCCATCATCACCTCTTTGTATATTCATATTGATTCAGAGACAACAAAATATTGGTGTCCCAGTCTGTGAATACACATTGCATTTCGGTGTTGTGGAAGCATGGCACAGCGGGAACTCAACATAGACACACAGTCAGTCAGACATGCACACAGCGCTGCACTCCCCTGCTGGCTCCGCTGAAACGGTCCCCCCCCCCCCCCCCCCCCCTTACTACCTCTGAGGACACTACAGAGGGGGGAACGCTCATCCTCCCATTACACCTCTGCAACATTCAGATTGAAGGCGAAACTTTGTAGGGGCGTAAATATCACAGCTTGAAACAGCAGCCTGAATAGGGCTACAAACTCACATAAATAGCTAACTGCTCTACAGGTTGCCTGCTGGGGGACTAGTAAAAGCAGGCAGCACCAACAGATGTTGCAGTGTGCACTGGCCTGGATTTGACCCTATTGGATTGTCAATATTGTCACGCTATGGGGCTAGGAATTAAAAACAGCCAACATATGTGATAATAATCTAAAATAGCCTCTCTTGAATGTGTATTGTGGTATAAATAATGTAAATAGAAATATTTTATGTGCAAAAACCTGGTTGATAACATGAAGCAAAATAGAAAAGTAAAGATGAGAAAATGTTCATGTGTCACCTTGACTGTAAATTTATGGCCAAAAATACGGAAATAGGCCTTAGAATTTGATTTCTGACGTAATACTAAATCTGCTCGCCGAAGCTGATGGATGGGGAATCTAGGTCAGAGTAAATGCAGTGTACAGAGAAGAAGAGAGGCAAGCATGTCTGTTTCTTACATTGCATTTTGGTGAAGATTTTCCCTTTTCAGAACAGAAGCTGCTCATTCTGAAAGTCTTTATTTTCAAACAGTATAGTGCTTGGAAATGCTAAACAAAAAACAGAATTAACATGCATACCATTCTAAAATTAAACAGAAGAAAAACTAAAACCATTTTTAACACAATATGGTCCCTTGCCAGCACACTCAAAAAGTCAGACACACACCGTTATTCACGTGGCCCTGAACCTTTGGAAGAGCCCAATTCGGTAGCCTGACATGCACCTCTAAAATTTACTACGCTTCAAATGACGCAACTGTAAGCCCTGTGATTGGAATGCCAGATAGCATCATATTTTCTGCTTTTTCCGGTATCACCGCCATTTTTTAAATTCTGCAGAAGCAATAACACTATAAGCCGTAATAATCAACTGCTGCACAACTGCAATATAATACGCTCGGCATCAGTCGCCATGGTTTCTTGTAGACAAACAAGCATGTCACCTGGCGCTTAAACAGGAATAAAAATCGGACTGTCAACTATTGTTGTGAGTATTGCAGGACTACGCAGACACACCAATGAACAAGTATTTAGTGCTCACGACAGCGTAGGCCACTACGGCATAGCTACAGCGTACATTCCATGCCGAAGTATAAACCAGGCTTTACACAACATTGAACGTGAGACGGCTCAAGATAGAGCAACTGAGCAGGGATCTGGCTTTTGAAGCATAAAGAAGTGAGTCATGATGACCTACATAGGCTATGGGGAGAGAGTGAGAGAGAAACAGAAGGGGGTGGGGGGTTGGTAGAGATTCCTTCCGCATATCAAAGTGTTTACTTGGCTCTGCATGTGCCTTCTCACTGGGAGGGAGGGAAAGGAAAAAGGAAAGCAAGAGGGGGGCAGATAACGTTAGGATGGAAAAGAAAATGAGAGGACAGGAAAGAGGGATTTAAATGTTACAATGGCTGTCACTGTTGCTACCTCCCTTGATCGCTGCACTTTATTGCACATGGCAAGCTTAGCCAAGAAATATCCCCAAATCTACCCTTGAAGGCAAATGTACTGATACCTGGACTACACAGACATACAAGGTGAAAACAGTAAAAGAGCAAACACCCATTCGAATGCGAAGCTGCAAGCACTGCAGTAGAGTAAACGGATACACTGATTTCAATGCATGGTGAGGCAGTGCAGTGTCTCCATAATATCTCTGCTAAAATCCACTTTAATACCAAGGAGACAAGCAATATTCCTGGCTGATCAATAAGCACTGCAGAGAGATCCAGTTCTCTTTGAAGCCAAGCCGTGGATCTGGTTTCCTAATCACCTCCACCACTGCACCCTGTTCCTCCTCCTCTTGTGTCCCTCCCACAGATTTTCCAATACAATGAAGCAGTTTTCACACTACATGTGGGTCTGAGCTGGGTCTGTCTGCTTGGAGGAAGAAAATGGGGTAGCTGCTTCAGAGAGAAGCACTGAAGGAGTGCAAAGGAGAACAAGGAGAAGTGGTACTAGAGAGGAAAACGATCATTGTAGAAATGGGATAACACAAACGGCTATCATATAAACTCTGTTGCTGCATCATTTGCAGTTGAAATAAGTCTCCAGATCAGGGGCATGGGGTATTAACAGTGTAGTATGGTCAGGCCCCTAGCTTTACGCTGGTTGTGACGAATGAGATTCACTGCATAACACCTTACATGGGAATTAAAGCAGTACCACATGAAGAGAGAATATCTTTTCAAAGACATTGTTACAGTTAGTACTGGCTAAAACTGAAAACCAGAGTACTCTCTATGAAAGTTACTTGCTTTATGTCTACAAATATTAAAATCCCAAAGGAAGAGAACATAGTACTCTCACTGACTTATACATTTAGTTATTGCTGATTTTTTATTGTATGTTTGGCTTTAGTTTGTTTTGACAAACTACTGTTACTACTTAAATCCTCAAATCTGTAATTAAGAGAGAGATAGACCTCCTCTCCCCCTCTTCCACTTTCTCTCTCTGTTTTTTTGCTGCATCACCATTACATTCGGCCATGGGAGCTCTGCCAAAGAGCTGTAAACTGCCATCTACAAGAGGATGGCTGCAACCAAAACAACTAACTACGCTCTGTGTTACATTCCTGTCCACAAGCTTTCTCTCACACAAACATGCACAATTTTGGACCATAAATAACGTGTTCCTATAATGAAACCTGGACTTGTAAACTACAGAATTAAGAAATGACAGTATGAATTAGAGAGATTGTGATGGGTAATGATAAGAAAGCTAACTTGTAGTTGCTGGGGACCTCATAGCACAGAGGTAGGGAATGGGGCAAGAGGAGTAAGTTAGTGAGTATGAAGGGTGTGATGGTTATATTCACATTTGTTTCAGGTGGTGTTGAGGAGGTGAATGAAGGGATGGTGAGGTTAGGGAGGAGAGGGAGGACAGAGGCAGGCAGCTGGGGGGGGGGTGGGGTGGGGGGGTGGGTGTAAGGAGGAGGGGAGACGCACTAAAAGGACTGGTGAATTATTGATGAGAACCAGCAGGCTGGCCCTCAGTCCTAATGCACAGACACACACTAAAGGTGCACACAGGCATTCACAGAGAGGATGGATATTGTTACACATTACATCAGCCTGTGCCTCCTCCCCTCTGCCTCAGCCACCACCCACAACTTCAGCCCCAATTTAGCCTGTCTGTCCTCTTGCCTCTTTCCCTAAACCTGTCTCTGGTCCTATGTCACACCATCCCTGCTACATCTTTCACCCTCCCCCTCCTTCATCACTTGCACACTGTCTACTAATAAATCCTGCTGGATAATGAGAGCTTCAATTAGCTTCATCTTGCTTTTGTCATTGATTTGCTTCTGTCACAATTCAAAATTATAAAAATCCAATAATTGTGTTGCAGGCTGGGGTACACAATTTCAGAACCTGATAACCACAAGATCTGAGTTCATGTAGAGGCTAGGGAGACTCTACATGAACAACGCTCCAACAATGTTATTTTCTGGCCAAGCACTGCACATGCTGGTGGACACATCTATTTCTCACAAACACAAAGGGGGGACTGAACCAATCCGACTGCCATGCCTACTCTGAGCTGTGTGTGTATGTGTGAGAACAGAGAGAGAGAGAGAGAGAGAGAGAGAGAGAGAGAGAGAGAGAGAGTGTTGACGTCATGTGGCCTGCAGGAAATGTTGTGTCTGAGACAAAAGAGCAGGGCAAAGCACAGGGCTGAGGGCAGATAAATAAGGCATGGAGAAATTAGGGAATAATAAGGAAATATAAAGGTTAAAAAGATGGTATGTAGTGTTCAGACTGCTCTTGGCATCATAAAAAAGAACCAGCTTATATTTTGATAGCATGCTGTTGTTCAAGTACTTAACCAGATCCTATAAGAGCCTTTGCAATCAGCTCAGATATCCAAGAGATCCCTCCAACCCAGAGATAAATAAGACAGACACATACATCCATATTGATGCATAAAACTACAAAATATACTACCCATCTCCAGACAAGAACAATATGTCACAAAGTATATTTGTCAAGTCTAGAAAAAGAGTAGAGAAAGAAGTAGAAGAATGGAAAAACAAGCACATAGTCAGTAAACAATCTTAAAAGACCTGTGTGTACAATTATTGAACACTGAAGGTGTTCACAAAATATTAGTCGATAAACTGTTCAGACAAAACTTATGGATCTAGTTTTAGGTTGGTTAAATATCATCCCCCTCAGAATTACTAGTCAGTTAAGCAAACTATTCATATTTTCACAGTTGGCCCTCTGTGCCGGTCAAATTTGGCTGAAGCCATAGACTGTATATCTCCAATTAGCAAGCCTTCTCTCACCACTCTACCTGGATGTAACCAAGCACAGTGTACGATAGCATCTTGCAGGCATAGTGCAGTTTGTTAGTATTTTGATCTAGGAAATTGGGATTAAAATGACTGTAGGCTGTGTCAGGGTATACTAGCATATCAACCAAAGTAATGCATAACAAGATTTAGCACAAGCATGTGGATGTTAACCTGCAGGGAGGACAGAAGTCTGGCAGGGCCAGCACTGCTAACGTTAGCCACATTCAGCAAACCAAATTACATAATTTACCCTCAGACAATCCTAAATAAATTGTGTTTAATTTGACTGATTTATTTCTGTTTTCCATACCTTTTACCTAGATGATATAATATAATCTAGATCTATATTTAAATGTCTGTTTGGACATATCTGACTAGGACATATGTTGCCTAAGAACATCCTGACTAGACAGTCACATTTTTTAAAAGCATTATGGAAATACAAGTTTTCGGAACCCCCCTATGGTTGAAAACAGAAATTTACATTACACAATGTTTACAAATTGCATCACAAGTTTGTGAAATAAAATCTACACATTAATAAAAGGAAGTGAAAATTTACAAAATCATTTCTTCTCAAAAGCCACTAGAAATGAAACATCAGTTTTTTTTACGATTTCCCAGCACAGACAGAAGGGCTTTACTCTATGCAAACATATGCTGATGATACTAGTGCACCTGCATACATTTTTGGTTTTCACATGGCTATATGCATGCAGAGCACTGCATGCCGAACTGAGCAGAGCAAAGCTGACCTGCATACTGAGCTGCCTAGCTCTTCCTCAACATTATTGTTGTTGCCTGTAGAGCTCTGGTCTGCCCCTCCCCCATACCTCTCTCTCTCTCTCTCTCTCTCTCTTTCCCCTCCCCCTGACTGCGGCAGGCAGGCAAGCAGGGCAGATGGTATCCTAGCAAGCAGAATGACCCTGGTGTTCCTGCCCCTTGTTTTGATCCTGCAGTCCCGATTGTCCAGGCCTAATCCTACACTAGCCAGAGCTGCTGGACCACTGCCAGCACTCTTATTAAGCACACAAAGGCTTTTCATTACAGCCAGGGTGCTAGCTAACTCATCAGCCTACACACACTACCTCTGTGCCATCACTCGGCTGCTTTTCTTCATTCTATTCCTCTCCAGTTTCCCACTTGTATTGCACACCAACTTGGTATTTACTCGGAAATATTCCACAATGAGCCCATCACCTCCTCTTCCATCCCTTCAGTTTGGTCTGCTTCAATGCAGCTTAACATTTTACTCTCCTCCCCTTTCTTTTCTAGTTTGTTTACAACTCATTTTTAATAACACTGTAATAATACAATCCAACTGTAGACAAAATATACTTCTAGGAGAGCATTAACACAGTACCTATGAAAGATAAAACACTTCATCCATTGGAAATGTAGATTTGAATAGCATCAGATATTGAATGTGGTCAGATTATATAGCTTTCAGCACAGAGTGTCAAGCGACAAATGATACCACAAAGCAGAATAATAACAGTGATGAGAAGGGAGGGTAGACACTTTATGGAATTTATCACACAATCAAAATGCGTGACTGGGACCAACTTGATACTGTATATGATTGAGGAAGGTAATTACTGTTCTGCATGACTACATTAATTCTTAGCAGGGATTTACTACAGGATATGTCAAGTAACTACAACCATTCTTGCTCTCTCTATAGAGCTACACAACTAAGATCCTCCTTTTTCTGGTAATAATCCAGTTTATTTCATGTCCACTGCCACTTAAGGCAAAGGCATATCAAAAGATGCAATGTAGAGAAAGCACAAGGTAATGAGGGTATGCTTTATATTTCTGACCTGAAAACATTCCACTTGCTTTTATTGAGATTTCTTACTCCACCAACAACAACGGTTTGTTTTCTTGGTGAAACCATTTTAAACTACAAAACATTTCTTTTAATAGCAGAGAAAAAAATGAAATGAAATGACAACAATTGATTCCCTGTGACCAGCACAGTGAGAAGCCTGCAGCTTGTTAAGGTGCTGTGCGTGTTTTTCTCAAGGCTCAGCCATGCACTCTGAAACACTCGCTCATTCTTGCTCCTCCTCCCCTCGCTCCTCTCCATCTCTGAGCTAAAATCAAAGATTATAACTGTGAATTCTACTCCATGTTGCCTAGCAACCTACACAAGAAAGCCTCACTACATTATATCACATGAGGGACATGTGCATGCCCATGCACAACCACCCACACATAATAATATGGGGTTTATGCTTCCCCGAGGCCAAATCCAGAATAACTGTTATGAAAATAGAAGCTATATATGAAGTGCTTCAATTTTTCAAAACACGTTATGGCAAGGTTAAAAAAAGAACCTGCTCATTCTGAAAGTCTTTATTTTCAAACTGTACGCCAGCTATTATAAATTTATTGTAGTTAAAAGGCCAACCTATTAAACTGTTAGGAAACCTTGTTTTTATTTGGCTTGGATCCCTGTTGGGTTTAAGCCTGTTGCTAGGTAAAGACAAACTAGAATGACAATGAAGTTAAAAACAGGAACCTGAACGGGGGAAACAACAGAAAGGAAGGCAGACACTCGTACAGTTGAAGACAGGTCATAAAGAGGGTCACTTTTACTATTTTACAGCTGTCATGTTTACCAACACAAAAGGTTCAGTGCATAGTCCAGCTAGCCGTTGCCCAGCTCAACCAGATGTCATCTACTTTAAGGTCCTCTCAACCTGAAACACACTGCTCGTTTAAAAATTAACATGGTAGTTGCTGGGACTTTTTTCGAATCATGCTGTTGGCTGAACTTACTACGGGGATTCTCTAAAGACACTCGGATTATCAGCCTGAACAGGTTGAGTCAATGCAGATGATGTAAGACAGATCCTACCAGACAAGCCAGCCTTCTGTACTTAAGAATCCATCAAGCTTAGTGATCAATAGGAATAGGCCCTGGCTTTGTGCCGCAGCTGCCGCATTGCAATAAAAGCCTCGCTGGGCCTGACCTGGCAAAATCGTTGGATTACCAGAAAACCCTACCCTGTTCTTCTTCCACTCTGACACACAAAATAAGTGTTAACTTGTAGTCACATGCTGCAGACTGTGTTATTGTACACTGTGATTCTTCTGTATTAGCAGAGGAAAAGTGTGAGGTAGAGGTTTGTATGCATGTGCATGCACATATCTTGCTGCAGAACATTTCCTCTTATTGCATCTCATTGCAGACACTCACATACCGACACTTATCTCTTGCTAGACACCTGAGAGGATTACATATTAGGGCTGTTCAACAAAGGTAGCCTCCCTGTTGGATGTGTCTGGAACTGTCAAACTATGTCTTCCCTTCTCTTCCTCCTTTTTGAAGGTGTCAAAAATATATAACTGTGCAATCTTTTTAACTGTGATTCTGCAAAGAAGAATAGAGAGCAGATAGTCAGAACATGATAATCTATTGACATGTAAAGTGAGTGTTGCTTCTGAGCCTTGCAGTTCTTCCTTTACCCATGTTTGCCTCTCCCCTCTTCTCTGGCCTGTGACATCATCACCACTCCAAAGAGGCACTCTATATTTAGCTGCTCACACCCCTGCTGGGCCTCACTACTCTGTCAATGCCTCGGCCGAGCTCGATCTCCCTCCCTCTCTGCCTCAGATGGCTCGCTTCTCCCTGTATGCTGGGGAGGTTGGATCCTTTTTAAGAGACAGAAATAAGGGGAAGGGAACAGAGCTGGAGAAAAATTACTAGAAGACAGAAAGGAGATAAAGAGGACGATTCTCATTGAAAAAGATGAAGGGGAGGGTTTAGAGGAACAAGCAAAAGGGTGTGAATAGCTGTGCTGTAAATCAGCCTCTCCATAAAGTCTCCTTGTGAGAACAGCTCACATGTTGCCTCGTTACGACACACTTTTACAATGTGAGCTGGCATGCTCACACACTTCAAAAAAACATTTTTAAAAATTAAGCCCTGCAGAGCTCTGCAATACCACCCTGCACTCTTTCAGTGCTCAACTGCACATTATAAAAGACTGTGTGGATGGGGGAGGGTGCAGTGTGTCTGTGACTGGCATTTCAAACATCCTCCCTGCACAAAATAACATCCTGGGAAGATAATCTGCGAGCGTGTGACAATTTATTCAGGCTCACGTTTCTGCAGAGTGTGAAAGCCACTGAGCGGTAGAGGGGAAGTGCAGGAGACCGATGAGTGTGTGCTGGTTACTTCTGCCTAGAGACACCCAGCTCAAAGCTTCAACCACACAGAGAGAAAAGGACACATTGCCTCATCTCATTAGCTCTTTCATTTCCACCACCTTACTTAATAGCTAGTGCACCTTCATTTTTCTACCCAGTGTTTTTTGCTATCTACAACACTGCCTACTCCTAAAGCCACACATCCCCCTTGCTGCTGTTTGGGCTGCACAGTAATACTCGAGGGAGGCTGGCACAGAGTGGAATTAGCTCAAGTGTGATGCAGAAGAGGAGGGTTTATGGTGTTTTGGACGAGTGAGCAGGAATGTACCAATTTATGGCCCTCTTTCTACAGGTTTTGTCGGCTTACTATGGTCTGCAGGAGCCTGGAGGGTGTATGCAAGTCATCAGGGTCACCATCAACTGCACTGGGCCAGGCTAGCTGTGAGCTATATAATCTGGTGAGCCCATTTCTGATTCAGTTTCAGAACTCAGTTGCCATGCACCATGCACCACAGATATAACCGATTTAATACACAGATTTTGGTGTGAGCTGGTTTGCCACAAAAATAAAATTTCAAAATGCCATGTCCTTTCCTTAAATGGGAAGCAACAACTAGGCAAGACTGTATAGCATGATCACATTTTCATAGTATTGCTACAATTTTTTTTAAATAAATACATCACAAAAATCCAATCACAATTAGGACCAAAACATATTTTATAAACATGCCCAATGCTTTCACATTCTGCATATGAAAATTTGAGCTATCGAATGGAGCGTTTATATATGCATGTACGATTTGGCCGATCAGATAAAGCTCTAGCTAGCTGGCAGCTACATTGAAAAGAGAGAAGAGCAAGGACAATGAGGTGAAGAAGAATCTCTTGTGCATAAACAACTGAATTCTCCAACAAGAAAAGCATCTCTGCTATATGAAATTATTTTGGAATAGGGACAGACAGACAAACTAATGTGCCAAACACTATGAATGTCAGAAAGACAAAGGAACTTCAATATAGTTAAATCTGAAGCACATCATATTAAGATGAAATACATGTTTGTCCCTATGGACTATGGCTCCATCCTCTCTTTCTGCATCTAATGTTGGGTCTTTGTATACGTATGTATAAATAATAATATAATAATGTAACAACGAGTACAGTATAGACCTACTCTTTTCGAAAAGTGTCTCGAGACAATGTTTGTTATGAATTGGTGCTATACAAATAAAGACTTCACACTGTTTTTATTTATTGTGCAGCCCGGCAGATAAGAGATCTCCTGAACAGAAAACATGTCAGCAGTGTTATTCTACACACAACAGCTGTCAGTCACCGTCACCAGTTAGCACGATGATTCATTTATACAACTAAGTCGCTGGGGTTCAAAACAAGACTAAGATCTAGTTAGTGATTTTCAGAAATGCTCATTTATGGAATAAAAACAGAGTTTGATAAAGAAGCACTCTAGAGAAGTGTAAGTATAAGGGTGTAGCCCTAATTTTGGGCTGGTCTAAGCTATCGTACTCCGCGCTGTGGCAAATGAGGATTCATTGGTCTTACACACAAGAGGCCTCCTTGTTCATAACTGAACCACCCATAACTCAACCCTAGTATAGACCTGGATGTGAGTTTCAGGCAAAAGGAACACAATGACAGCATGTTTAAAGACCTCCAATCTCCAAATCGTTAATTACATATTGTAACTCCAGATTCTACGAGTATAGGTGCAGCCCAGTAGTTTTATAAGCAGTGTACACACATCAATTTACCCCTATATGGTCCAAGACCATCCAAACTCTAAACCAGTAGACACCTTCAACAATTCACTGGCATACTGGCATATTACTAGAGCAACACTTGCACACTCACTCCCACACACACACACACACAATCACCCCCCAGTAATGTGCTAGTGATTGAAGTGGGAACTAGGGGCTTCACTAACAGGTGGGCACACATGCTGCTCGGGAGATTCATCAGATTATCCCCCAAACACTCAGGGCAGGCTTGCCTTGATACAGTTTGTATGTGGGGTTAGTGTGTGTATAAGCTTTCTCTACAGGACAGATGAAGAGCAGATCTTCCTCATCTCATTCCTGATCACGTACAGCTTGCACACAAACACACTCCCCCTGTATTTCATCTAGTTACTAGACTCAAATATAACACGTCACGAAAGCCGTTACAACTATGCGGTTGGGTCATAAACCATAGCGATACATCAGGCTATAGACGCAGTGACATTGGAGAGTTGTTGCCCGAGAATGTTTTTAATATTAGAGTCTGCTTGGGCAGTCCTAGCACAGGTTTCGCTTTACCATTTCAACAGGTGAGATTCTTCATTCTGTTGTACTTAATCGCTTATCTGCAAAGCATAAAGACGGCCAGACTGGGAAAGTGGAAAGTGTCTTTATCCAAATCAGTCCACATGACTTGATTTTTGAGGTGGAGAACTGAACATTGTGGTGAATTTGAATGAAAGTATGAGGCAAGATAAGTGGTGAAACTTACTCCAATTTGCAGTATATTTATATATATATATATATATATATATATATCTACATATGAACATGAACACGCTACAGCTAGCAGTAACATTTAATAGTCATTATCATCATTATGTCACCATGGTAACTGTCATAGTGTGTGTAACACACACACACATATATATATGTTCTGCACTTTACATTTTAGGGGCATTTTAAAGTCTTTAGTTTAGCAGGTGCTGTGATATATCATATGATTGTCTTGGAATATATAAATTAAAGCAGAATCGCTGTATCGTGATGTAATCAATATCATGGGCCATGTATCAGTATCTTAATGAGTAACAGTGTGATTCACAGCCATAGAAAAAAATGTCAATATTGAAATGACAAAATATTTATTCTTAAGAATAGATCATTCTAAGAATACCTCGACATGTTGAGCAGCCCAACTGGCTCAGTGCTGAGGTTAGAGTTGATACATAAATAGAGGGGTAAACATTCACAGCGAGCATTTCTAGTACAGTGTTGTCTTTTCTGCCCCCCTAAGGCCTCTTTGACAGGTGCTGTGCTTTTTTCACAACTCACCGCTGTTGGCTACATGTGGCATGGCACTGGAAAGTTGGAGAAAGCAATGCCAACTAGGCCACAGGTAAACTGAGCATGAGGTTACAATCAAGATTTCTTCCTGATTAAAAAAAAAAGTGCAGCTCAATGATGAAACTGGAGCTGGTCTAAAGAAAAACAATGAGCTGGTGTAAATGTCTGATACCAACACTTTGGATAAACTCAATGACCCGATTGTGTGGGTGGAAACACAGAAACGCACACAGTTTGAGGAGACCATCCAGCAGTTCTGCCACTTTATTTCATGATTGTGGGTTGGCAACCATTTCCTGATGCCAAAATTTAGCATTCCTCTCTGCTCTGGTCTAAAAACAGGACTATGAAACTCATGGGATACAGACAGACAATAACATCAGACTTCTTATTTTCCATTTCAGCTTATTCAGAGTTCGTTGGTCTACATCACACAAATATGACAGAGACAGCCAAAACAAGCCTAACAGCTATGTCAGCGAAGCAAAGACCATAAGAAGAAACAAATATTACCAGCATGAGCCAGAGAGGAAAAAGATCTGCCATTATGAAAACAATGTGCAAATGTATAGGGCTAAAAAATAAGGCATACCCCTATCATATCTTAAATAAATGAAACTCTGCCCCATGTCCATGTTCTCATGTCAGTTGTTTATTTATGTGCAAGCTTAAATCCGTCTCCTGATTTTTACACTGTATGACAGTCATATGCAGGATAATTTACTGCTCCTGTTCCAGCACGCAACCACATCAGAGTGACAGATTTAGATCATCCAAGGAAACATCTACTGGATTCTGTCTTCACAGAATTATAGTAGCTCTTTTTGCAAGCAACCAAAAGTGTTATTTCCATAACAATGCACACATGCAATGAATTATAAGTTGAATTGGAAGTTATATTACAATAAATTTAAAAAATGTGAAATCCAAGATACTGCATGTCAACATACTTGAAATGACTGAATTGAGTATGAGAAGTGGAAAAATTCCCTTTTGACTTTTCTTTTCCTTTGATTCATCACAAAACCTTTAAAAACAAAGATTTCACAACATACAAATATTACAGCATTCTGTGTGTGGAATGTGATGCCATGCTTCTGACTAAAATAATGACTTATTGTTTACTAAATACCTCAAGTGAGTCTTGCGTTGATAAAGCCATGTGTACTGCAGATAGGTTAGCTACTGCCCATTGGTTGGGGGTAGTCCTCACAAGCAAACAGTATTCATCTCACTGCAACATATGGCAGATGCTCAGTCCGCTCAGGTGAAATGTGACAGGATTTGTCTAGACAGCCTAACAAACGCAAAGAGCCTACTCAGCACTCGAAACCTGCAAACTACAGCACTGAAAATTATTAAAGCCATGTACACCTTGCTAACTGGCAATTAATTTATTAGTCAAATTAATTGGCTTATATTAGTAGCAACACTTGCCAATGTGACATTATTCACTAGAGGTGTGAGAGCTAAAAACCTGCACTACTTCAGATTCAGGGAGATATGAACGCAATTAAAAAAGCAGGTGCAAGAGACTAATGGACCGAACTGACAAGAGCCAAATCAGTTCTGCTCATCATCTTTGAAGGCAATACTTAATTTCCAAAAGGACAGCATGAAATTCAACACATATCTGAATCCAAACCTCTGACATGCAGTCTAAAAAATAAATCTGTACATCAGATCGGGCATACAGCAACACCAACACAGAGGCACATGGCATTAGATTGTTAAATCTTGACTTTGTAGTTAATGTACCAACTTAGCATACAAAAGACAGACGATATGTATTCTACCCTGATCTGTGTCCATTTGGCTTTATTCATCCAAATAACATTTGTATTTCAGAAGAAAATGCAGCAGGCTACTGCTGTCTGGCAAAATGAAAAGATACACTACAACCAAATGTGATCACTGGGTGAGTTTAAAGCTTTCTGATGTGTCCAGGAGCAGCAGATAAGATGCAGGACAGAAAATAGACAGTCACCACACCTCTGATGTCTTATCTGAACACACACACAATGTGAGGGCGGATGAGAGTGAGTCACTCTACATTCTGGCCATGAAAAAAATAAAGCAATCTGTGGCAGTGAGACTGGGCATTAACAAATCTGCTTTAAATACATAGTACATGCACAACTTTTGCACACATAAATAATCAAAGTGATCGAGCCCAACTGTAACAGACATTTACAATTATCAAGGTAAAATATGGTCGTTAACATTACAATGTTCTAGTCTATATAGTCTCCATCACATCTTTCCAGGTTTGCTGCTGTCAGTAGCATCAGGAAATTATGTTGGATATAAAAAGCAGTGCTTGTTTATGCTTAGTGTTGGACCATACCACTTATTGTTCCAACTTTCATACTGAAACCAAATGCTGAGTTATTGTTTGGACCTACATCACAATGTTTTAAAAACATGTCCAAAGAAATTACTTGTATAGCCCAAACATGATAAAGCCTATGTCTCTGGGTGATAGAACTTATTGTTATCTGCTTGGTAAAGACATACAAGTCATACTCCTTCATAAAAGTTCGAAATAGGAGTGTGATCATTCACTGGCTGAAGGTTGTGAGAAAAGCTGTATTTCTTTCCAGAGGTGCCATGTAGATCTGAACGATGCATCGTTTTACCATCACAGATATTATTGCAATCTGCGCATGTGCAACATTCTTACACAGTACACAGTTAGTCAAGTAACATGAAGCAAGTCAAGCTGCCCCTTTTTTGTTGTTTGATGCAAACCAAAACTGACAGTTTTTCTCGTTTCCATGGCTAATCTTCCATAAATGTCTGTCTGAAATCACGGTCCATAGTCGCAAAACTTACTATTGTACATAAACAGTCCCTGTCCCCTGCAATAAGAATGTACAGGCTTACAGGCACACATCACTGCACCTTACAGAAACACTGACATGACAATCAAGGCAGGCGCTAACTTATAGATTTCCTACTATCAGCACCTTGTCCCTGTGCTCGTTAATAGGGCTGGGAATCTTTGGGTGTCTCACGATTCTATTGAGAATCTATTTTCGACTCAAAACGATTCTGGATTCATGAATCAAAGTCTATTTTTGAATTAGTACATACTTCAGGAACTACTCCAGTCATCTGTGAGACACTGGCTGAATTTCTTGCTGCTCCATTTGGCATTCTGCTGAGGTAAACAGCTAGCCTTAGCACTTAGCAGGGAGTGACTGATTAGCCAAAAAAAAGAAGCTTTTTGGAAATTATGAATCTATTTAAAATCTCAGAAGATAAGAATCTCAATTTTTACATAAATAGATTTTTTTCCCCACCTCTTCTCGTTAATGCTGTGGCCACAAATAAGACTCAACGGATCTATCTGCAGCACACACGTTGAAGTGTTTTGTTATTCACAGGTAGCTCAAGATGGTGAGCTTTCCTGGTGAGAATAAAGTTCACAACAGCAAGACAGCAAGTGAAAGTCAATATTAAAAATATTGAAGCCTGGCTCCAATTTTGTGAAAATGAATGGTACCCTATTTTAACAGGCAACTGTATCAGCTGTTTTAATGAACACTGAATGGTTACAGGAGATGCTACATATATAGCTAGATGTGGAGGAAAACAGACATTAAGCAAAAAGAATGGGACCTAAAGAGTGGAAGGACAAGAATGTTTTAGAGAGGCTCATTTGGTGTAATTCTGAGAGGCCCTGAGCAGTAGTATACGAGAAACAAGCCACCGAGTACATTTGGAATACATTTGTGTGTTGGTTTCCCCAACAACACTTCTAAATATAACTCTCCACAACTGGAGCAAATGTTGAATAATGAACCGTAGGATGTTGTGTAAAAGGAAGAGACAGACATAAAAATTCAGTCAAAATTTTAAACAAAAACAATGTTTTTTTCTGCAAGGTTCATGACCAAGTATGTTTAATAACCATCAATATAATTATCATGTTTACTCCTAGATTGATCATCATTAAGTCATAAATGAAATGAAATCAATATAATATAACAAATTATAAGTGACAACACCCCGGGTCAATATATAATAATAATTTCACATATGTGAAATTATGAACAACATCATGTCTGGGTAATCTAGAATTACTGGTGCTGTGTGTTCAGTTAGTAAACCACAAAGCTACACAAACCGAGGGAACAGGGAGTTTCTGCTAAAAGGTGCATCTTTGAAATTCAGCTTTCTCAGAGGGCAAGTCAAAAAGGAGAGGTGGTATCAGTGCTAAAAAGGTTTTGTACAACACAGACGCTGTGGGAGTCTGGAAAGGCATCAGTGCAGCGGAAATAACTTCTTCAAGTCCTGCAACACTACCTCAAATACATGCACACAGCTGTTGTTATTAATACTAAAGTGACTAAAAGATTAAATATCTGCCTTTCATTTACCATGTGGGGAAACCACCATCCAGGTACGAAAGCAAAATAAAATGATTTTTATATTTCTGCTTGATTCAGGGCCAATGGCTGCAACAATGACAATGTTGTTATTCTGTTATCATAACATGTGAGTCTCGTGCTGTGAGGCTTAATTTTTATGATGTAGCTAAAGTAAGAGATTGCAAAATATCAGCAGCAGCTGCACAAAAAACAAAAACAACAGCATTGAAAGGTTCATATTGAACACGAGACTTTGCAATGCATTTGAGGAGAGCCATAACAACTGACTCTCTCAAATCAGGCAGAAAGCTAAACAGGGCTGCGCAATTAATCCCATTTTCATTGTTAGCACAACGAGCATTTGCAATAAACACATCGCAGAAGTCTGAATTTTACTTGATAAATTCATTTTTGTAAACAAGCAATGCCTTCTCACTCAGAACACATTTTAACACTCAATGCTTATGCTTTCACACCATGTTGCAGTCAGATGCAGCTTGAGCCACGCTTTCAGATGCCCTCAGATTAATTTGTGCCAATTTCGTGGTATATTAAACTGCTTTTTGTTTGAATTTCTGATTCAGAAGGAACATGTTGCAAAGGTATTGAGGAAACAATATCGTTATCGTAATATTGAACAATGTTAACGCATATTGCATGGTTTGTTTTTTTCATATCGTGCTGTCCTAGTGTCAAACAAAGTCTATGTGCGGGAAACACGGTCACTAATAATTTAAGTGTGGTCAAAGATTTTGGTTGGAAAATCAGATATATCCAGAAGTATCACATCCCTGCATTCAGCAACTTCAAAGGTCTATAGAAAAATTGTGATACCGCTAAAAATCTTTGATTCTGTGCTTCTTATGCTATAAAACACTCTACTAGTTTACTTGAAACTTGAAAAAGCCAGTGAAAAACTTTTCAAAGGCTACATTTGAAGAGTAAAGGAACTAGCCCACGGAGCTGTCCATTTATAAGTGAGTACTTAAATAAGATTAAGGTCCAATACTCAGCCCAAGTGAGAGGATAGAAAAGGGTGCAAGGTTTTGAAGCCTGAAAGGAAGTGCCATTAACTTTTGGCCTAAGGTCACAAAAGAGGCCAACTGTTTTTTAAAATTGTAGAGGAGCAACAATGGGAAGAAAATAGGAAAGTAGTGATGATTGCTATAAAAGAATAACCAAACACAGAGCTTCCTGTAGGGCCAGTTTGTGATAGAAGATAAAAAGGTGTTAACCTAAGGAAAATGAACTAAAGTTGGCTTACAATAAACTTGAAAACATTTTTTCGATCATAGGTCATCTCCACCAAGACCCCATCTTCCCAACCCCCGCCCTCTACACCATAAAACATGTAGTCACTACAGAGCTGACACTTTGTTTTAAACAAAAGTTGCCCCTCGATACTCTTCCCCTTTTGCCTTTTCTCCAGTGACTGTGGCTCTCCTTCTGTTATGGTTATCTACATCTCTGACAAACAATAAGGCTGAGGCAGTGAAGCCCAGAGAGGGTCAGGAAGGGCCACAGATGTCTGCCCCCAGTACCCACCCCCACCATGCCACATTCAGCTCTCGCTTCTATTGGTAGACAGCAGAGGGGAGGTTGAGTATAGTGGGTTGGTATTGGTTGCAGTGGTGGTAATGCAGGGTTTCTAAGAAGGGATGGAAAGAGGAACTGAAGCTATTGTTACCATTTAGTATTACATCATTGCATGGCCAAGAGATGTTCTCTCTTCCACACATAAGTCAAGGAGAGCAGCCAGTATGTGATGAAGAAAACAAGGATTTCAAATCTGATAGATGGTCAGTTGAAAAACACAAAAGTAAAACAACCAGCCCTACCATTCTAAGATGGGAAAAGATAAATGATGAAGACCTGTACTCTATATAACATGCAGTGCATATCTTCTATGCTTATTCACACAGAGAGCTTCCCTCCTCATCAACAGGCAGAGTGGGTATTGATCTTCCCTCTGGGTTTCCTATTTACAGTCTGCTGGTTAGCAGGAAGAGCAGAGAGGGTGTCTCCCAGAAACTTTACTCAGTAACCATTGATTTGTAATTAAACCAGGACCATGCATTCTTACACCATATCCCTGACTCGCGAAAGCCTCAGAGAAAGAAAAATGACTTTACATATAGTCATCTGAGCCCATGACCTACGTATAAACACCAACAGTCAGAAGAACAAAACCAAATGGTTAGCCACAAAACTAAAAAGTATCTCGTTGGTATGTACAGTTTATTCAAAACAATTATCTCGGGCTACAATCCAATGCTATTCTGATCCATTGAAGTCAGATTCAGGGCCTATTAATTAAAATATAGAGACATTATGTGTGATTTGATTTAGTACATTTTGATTTGATTTTAGCCGAAACAAATGTATAAGTCAATCTTTTCTTTAGCAGGTTTGGGCCTCTCCCTAACCAGGTGTACCCTCATCAGACAACCTCTTTTTTTTGCTTTATGGAACTGAACCAACAAATTATAGCAAGTGTGTCAGATCAAAATAAGTGTGGACTAGGCCTAAAACAAAAATCTTATCTCTTTGGTATATCTAACTTTTTGGGCTATACCAAATCCTGTCATCACTTAAAACGGTAAGTATTAAATTCCTCCAAGAGGCCAAATTAAAGCCAATTCAGCTATAATAGGAGATGGAAAAATATCTCATGGTTGTGTAGTCTGATATGACAGAATGACCATCAGTCTCTTCAAGGTTAACGGGCTTTGAACAATATCACAAACCCTTGGTGAGCATGTTTGTAGAGAGACCTGCAAGGGCATGCAGCTAGCTGAGCATCATGGTTAAAATCAAACTCTCCCATTGAGAGCTTCTCTGTGGCTAAAGGGTTTTCATGATCAGCACTTAAATGTTTGCAGGTTAAATCTCCACTAAGAAACAACCTGAACAAGACAGAAGGAGGTATCGTTTGTAAAGGAAACAACAGTCAGACTGCATTTAAATGCACAGTTTAGTCCAGCTACAGTTATAGCTTGATTAGGCCATTTAAAACTACAATATGTAGATTCTGCCCCCCGGGGGGGCTCTAAATCAATACTACAATAACAAAAGATGATGTCGAGGCTAGCGGGGAATCATGGGAGTTCTCTCTGCTACCCCTTACTACGTCAAATACAAAACAAACCCCTGTACTTCCATATGTTTAACTCCTTCAGCTGACACAACGTAAACTGTGTCTCCTAGTCTGTCCAAAAATGTGTGGTTCTCACTCTAGCACTCGCAATGTTGATACCATCAGCTTGTTTTCTTCCATTATTTCTACGCATTGATGCTATGCGACCTCGGGGTCAAAGCCCATTTGGGAACTGCAGCACAAACCACCTAAGCCAGTGTTGGCCCGATTGGGGCAAATACATACAAGAGTAAATTGAACCCCAACTGCATTATCTAGGTTTTTCAATTCAATTTGGACTAAAAGTCCAGTTTTAGTTGCACAAATACAATAAATCTATTATTTTAACATCATGTAAACCTACTGAGTGGATCTCACAGGGTGTGGTGACTGCATCCCAGAAAAGGCAAGGTATTCTTGGGTCAAACAGTTATAGTAAAGTGCAGCTCTGGCTGTGAGAATATGAGAAGCAGAACAAAAAACAAGCTGAAGAAGGACAGCACAGGGACAGAGCAGACAGGGAGTTCCAACATGGAGGCAGGAGCCATATGTCAGCACAGTTCAGCAGACACAGACTCCGTAAGGAAAGGTCTCTCTCTCTCGCTCACTCTGGTTCTTGTATGTCTTCCTGCTTTTTCTGAATTCTATGGAGCTCCCTTCCCCCAAACCACAAACACAGAAACAGTCACTCCCACTCTGCTCCCCTCCTTCCACACTGCAGAGAGGCGTGCAGGTTGGAGGAGGAGGGCCAGGAGGATGAAGTGGCGTGGGAAGGGTTAAGTCCAAAAAGATCCATCTGCTTCCTCGTCTGTCCTCTTTGCTGGCTGCTGGCCCCAGTCCAGCTTTTACACAGCCTGCAGCCTGACGCAGAGCATAAACTCATACACACACAACTGGATAGCACGCACCCAAACCACAGTGCTGACAGATTTGACCATTTCTGCAAATCTTTTTCTATAAATATGAAAAAGGGAAGGCCTTCGACAAGATACCCATGCCCTGGAGGTCTTTAGCTTTTTGATACTTCCACACCAACAAGCAAACG
This sequence comes from Labrus mixtus, assembly GCF_963584025.1. Taxonomy (NCBI): domain Eukaryota; kingdom Metazoa; phylum Chordata; class Actinopteri; order Labriformes; family Labridae; genus Labrus; species Labrus mixtus. The sequence continues at coordinate 18,623,850 of NC_083612.1, read as the reverse complement.
AACAAAGCACCGAAGTCCCTCTTCGGAAATAATTTTTGAAAAGATTAACATATTACAATCTGTATTATCATACAAATCACATGCACCAAAGAATGTTCTCCATTTACACCTGCTTCACAGTAAAGAGTAAAAGGGATTAAAGCATCTAGTGTTACTGACTTTACTTCCTTTGAACATAATTTAAAACTGAATAAATATTAGTATTTGGCCCAGAAGAGGTATCTGGTGTTTATCTGTGGCTACAGTCAAGTCCATTGGTCGAGGATAAGATTGACCGTGAGAAATCGGTTTGCAAACAAATATCCCAGAGGGGTAGTCCATCCTCTCAAGTCAACTCCCAGGACATACAGCTAGTTACCTAGTCAGCTGTAGCATCTCTAACAGCCAAATGCAAATCCAAATGCAAATCCTAAAAGTTCAAGTTCAGCGTTTGATATCCGTCCTTGGCTAAGAGCTACAGTTACCAGGACCAGTTTGTTTACATTGAAGCCTGGAGGCTAAATGAGCATTTCCAATATAGCTTTACAGACATTCTTCCTCTTTTGAATGATTTAAACAGAGTGGAGGAAAGGCCTTTATCAAGGTTAACGTTAACTTGACAGATGGATGATTTATTGCAAACAAAGATGTCACTGATAAGTCCCTATTAGTATAAGCTTGTTTGAAAGTATGGCTAAGTTGGAAACATTAGTATCATAGCTCACTTTATTCAGTTATCCTTACTCTTCAATGACATACAACCACCACTTTCATTTCTAAACACGAGGCAGACTGTACCTGTATTGAAAGTGCATGTAAACACAGAATGTCAAACACTTCCTTTTTTTCCCCTTTCTACTACTTAACATATACCCAATTATAAGCAAGAATATACAAAATCATTTAATACTCAGCTGTGTAAATACTAAACTAGGTGATCGATACCTTCATATTCTGAAATGAAGCAGGAAGGCCACATCAACAAAGAGTAGCTTAACCTATGGAGTAAAAAAAATCTCTGCTTGAACACTACTTCACTGAAATACATAAATACATGCCTGGACCTATCAATGCACTCTGCACAGCCGGACAGCTGCAGGGAATCAAAGGCAGGAACATAAAGGGAGGAGACAATGTGTGTGCTGCTGCATACACTCATAAGGGAGTATGTTGTGTGTTCACTGAGAAGAGAGGTTGTCTGATGAAGGAACACCTGGTTAGGGAGAGGCCCAAACCTGCTAAAATGTAAACAACACAACATAAAAACCTGTTTCTATACAGTACACTGGACTGGATTTTCAATGGTGAAGTCAACACAGACAGACTTGTTTAGGCCGTAAATATTGAGGTGTGTCGGCGAACAAGAGAGGGACACAGAGGGGCGTGCAGACTTACAGTATGTCAGACAACAAGGTCAGCTCATCCCAGGAGAGGTGTTGGCTTTCTAACAGAGTACAGCTACTTGAAACCAAGGTCACTACTCTGTGGCTGAGAGAAAGGAGACAGAACAGTGGGGCCAGACAGGGACAGCTTTGCCACATGGGCTATGTATAGGTTGGAAGTGTTTTGAAGGCTAATGAGTGTGCAACAGTGTTTTAAGAAGTATGATTTGAATGTGCAGGCCTACATTCTCACTGGCAGAAAAGGAAATCCACACCCATTCAGTGTTGGATTTCCTGAATATGTGCACTGCTGCAATCATTGCTAAAATCTATTTAGCAGGTTTAGTTGCTATTACTCATTGAACCTTTATTAGACATTCTTATTGTTTTTATGGCCTTCAAGAAAAGAAATGTTTTCAAAACATTGCACTCTGATACAGAGATTACAGCACACTTTCCTGTAAACTCTTCAAACAGCCTAAAATATGGTCATTCAGCAATTCCAACTGAGTGCTAAGCCAGGCTGAGCTCTTACACATTGGTGTGGAGGAAAAAAACACAAGGCTAAGTGTGTCTGTTCTTTAAATGTGTCCACTGTCCTCAAGTTGATGAGATAATAGGAGGTAATGCTTAACAGTTATCTTCAGTTTTTTTTTTGTTTTTTAACTACAATATTATTTAGAATTAACCAAAATACCTAAAAATAGACAAACTCAAAGCTAAAGAACATTTACAGAACTTTTACTTCCACAATCAACAGAACTTGATGTTTGTATAAGTGCACAGCATGCAGGGGCTGGTTACATGAGGACTGCTACATGCAGCTGGATAAGGGATATTGGATGAACCAACAAAACCAAACAGTGTAAGGAAGGAGGGTGAATTCAATTTTATCTTATCTTTCCCCACCTTGGACAAGGTGCTAGCAGCTCTATAATTAGCCATCACATCTAAACACAGTCTTTGGTGTAGCTACTCTTTGATGGGAACTTGGCTCATAGCTGATGCACTGAAAGCACAAGCAGATCTCCAAATACAGAGATGGAGCCAAGAGAGTGTAAAATGCAAACTAGAGACATGCAGTCCTTCACTTTCTCAATTTCTACATTCCGTTGAAGGCATTTGGATGAAGATTTCATCCAATCAGTCATTGAAGAAGCCTACTACAGCAGTAGAATAAACTTAATATTGTAGTGCATCAATATTATGTGAATTGAGAATTACATATTCATCATCTTTTGGGCAAAAATATTGTGACGATATGATTGTGTGATGTATATGTCTAAAAATAACAGGCATACTGGCAGCAAGGTGGTGTAACACTACAAAATTACACAACAATACTAGACACTTTCAATAAATTAAAGTTTAAGTAATCGGCATTTAATTATTCAGATTTCCATCAATTACTAAATCTGCATTCTATAGCTAACTTAAAGTTTAAAAAACCACAGTATCGCTACAACATTTTCATAAATGTAAATAAGTCTAATGTGCTTTACATAAAAATACATTAAACAGTGCTGCAGCAAAATTACAAGTGAAGAAAAAAGGCAGCAGATATGACTAAACAGAGAGACTGCAAAATAAAAACAGGCAATTTTTCAAAAACACAGAGTTCTAGCCGGTGACTGTACAAGTAGAAAGGAGAATACATGGCAATTCATAGACCACCAACATCATAAAGCAGCAGTGAGTCTTAACCAGTTTAACCATCAGGTACAGCTCCTGTTTGTGTGTGCGTGTATTAACATGTACTTAAGTTTGTGGAAAACAGTGATTGTGAAGAAACTATGACCTCCCAGCAGCAGCAGAAAAGGAAAACTTGATGCAAGCAAACCAAAAATCCTTAGGCCGTGGCTGTAAAGAAATTCTACTTTCTTGTAACTCACTTACATAATAGGGGTCAAACCGATCTGGCCCGATCCGTGGTCCGTTTGGATCCGTGGATTATTGCAAGATTTATAAACATTGAGTAGCCTATAATAAATACAACTGCTAAATCCCTGTGCAGAGTCTCAGTGAAAAGAAGGTAGCGTTTAAGCAGTGCCATGTAGACCCGCTATACAAATGGAAGACTTCACATACTCTACACCTTACTCACGGTACAAATGTGATGCACACTATACCTCTAGCTTATCATGATATCTGTAGACCGACAACAACTCAACTTCTTATATGCTACGCATTTATGCTGTTCAACTTCCGGGTCAAAGCTCGATGCGGGAACTGTTGAGCGTGTGCAAAATGTTTAGGCCAGTTGTGTTCCAATTGTGATGTATACATGCAGTAAATTTATCCCCAACTGCATTATCTAGGTATGTTAGTAGACTTCAACAAATTCCACTCAGTATGATTTCAGTTGGATTAACATGTTTACATACATTTTAAAAGTCCGGTTTCAGTCAAAATAAGCCCTCTGAGATAATAAAGAAATCTTTGATTCTTGACTTTTCAAACTGCATGTAAATATACTTAAATGCATACTGGTTGTAACCGTCCCTACACAGAGGCTACAGAGACTAACAGGTCGGGAAGAGTGAGTGTGCGTGTGTGTGGTCAAACGGCACAAAAACATGGAATTAGGGAATACTAACAAACCATATCACAACCTGTTAGCCGTGAGAAATTTCACGCTGAATTTGAAATGAACTCTAACCTGCTGAGTCACCACTGGGCATGCTGATGAGGCTCTCCCGGACAGGGGAGTGATACATAGTACTGCATACCCTAGCTTCCCATCTGCCTGAAAACCACGACCTATGGCAGACCTCAAATTCCTCTGCCTAAGATGTGAGCTCCCTGCCATTCAGCTTGCTTTAGCGTATTTCTCTGCACTACACGCCACAGTGGCTCGCCTGTTCCCTGCAAAACAGACTCCTTCTATACAGCATTAGTATGCAGGCTGCCAGAGGGGGAGGTGGAGGAGCAGCAGAGGGGAGGAAGAAGGGAAGGCAGGGAAAACAAAGCCGCTATAGTCGTCGCTCCAGCCGGGCCAGGCCGAGCCGAACTAGCGGGGGCGAGTTATGTAATGTGACTGGCAGGGCCCACTTCCCTGTTCAGAGCTGCTGCACACACTAATCCCCACTGAGGAACAAGCCCCGCTTTTGAGGAGGGGGTGGGGAAAGAAGGGGAGCTTTGAGGAAACCAGAGGAGAAGGTGTGATTACAAGAATTTTGGCCTTTCATCTGCACCAAATCTAACAGAGACACTTCCCCTCTATGCTCCTCTACTGAAAGATGACATGTTATAATGACACACACTCAGAACACCTTGCCTTCTATCACATTAAATGAAACAGGAAAAATTATGGTCTTACTTAACATAATGCACGAAGAATCTGACTAATATATCTGTTGGCTTATATAATTGGAATACAGATATATGTATCAGTGTAAATACATTTTCAGAATTTAGCGATAGAATAAAATAATGCATTTAAAAATGCTAAGGTTGATAAGAAATGGTGTTATCATATAGTTTGTCTAGCTGTGTGCTCTAACACAATACTTGTTTACGACACTCTTAGTACTTCTCCAGGGGTCAGACTTTGGGCTCTGTCCCTTACTGCATGGAATATCCACTCCCTCTTCCCAATATTTCCTTTCTACCTTCAGCTGTTCTGTCAAAGAGCGGCAAGTGACAAAAAAACATGTAAGTAAGCACTCTCTTGAATTGGTTCAAAATCCCATACAAAACTTCTAGAGGCCTTCGCTCCTATGTCTGGAGCACATCAACAGTTTTATAATCACACTTTCATGCCATAGCAGAGCATTGTCAAACCCACACATAACCCAGATAGGGGGAAGGTAGACACATGGTTTAATAAGGCTGAGAGGAAGTGGCACAGTCACAGAGTGAAAGAGAAACACAGGGTGAAGAAAAGGACAAGCAATTGAGTCTGTTCTTCTAACTCCTGAGACCAGGTGGAGGATTTAAGGCAGTTAAAAATAAGAGTCTGATTCTGATTTACTTAGCTGCTTGCCTGGAAACCATGTGACTGGCATCACATGAGGGAAGGGAGGAGGAGAGTGGCAGAGGGTTTATGTGTGTGTGCGTGTTTGTGTGTGAGTCCAGCCCTCATAGGCACACACACCCACAGCATGTACTCCACTCCTGGCACCATAATAAGCTTTGTGATCGGTTTCCTTGGTTTCCACTGACAGTAAGCAGATATAGGCTGCTCGGAGAGGTAAACAGAAGCAGTTCTTGCTAGTGCACAGCCACAGGCACACAGACACAAGAGGTGGGTGGGAGGAGAGTAAGTGAGTCGGAGACAGAGGGAGAGAGACACATTTTTGCAGAAGAGGGGGATGTGCTAGTGTTGCAGCAGTTGGTCAGGGCTATATCTAAAAATTAGATTATTCTTTTCTTGTATATTTTATTGAAATGATCAAATCACTTTTCTTAAAATCCAGAGGCCGATGTTTGTATTGTTATCTACTATCTATTCATTTGTGGATCTGCACTAAATGGCACATGAGTTTTTACTTGCTGTAAATGGTGCAGTAGGGGCTGCATTGTATGCAAAATGCATACTACATCAAACAAAGATGTTGTTTGAATTTACACTGTAATGTAGATGAAGGCTATATAAGCCGTCTTGTGTCAAGATGGTCTTGTAATTAAATATGCACACAAACTATCCAAGTGTTTAGGAATTGTATCCGTCTTACTCTTCTATTTTTCACATGAAGGAATTGTGTCTACTGTTGTATTAAAACTAGGGAACATTCCTTCAGTTAAACCAAAAATGTGTACAATTTGAAATTCAAGGAAACACATGCTGATCACTTGCTGAACTTAGAACAGATTTAGACTCCCATAAATTCAGAGACGTATTTCATCCTCAACTTCTATTGCTGAAATGAGCAGAGGCTGTTCAGGCACTATCACTATAACCACTGTATTTTTCACTGACTGAACCCCAGATTTCACTCAAGAAAGCTTTCTTTCAATGTCATTTTGCATTTGCAAATCACATTGAAAGAAAATGTCAAAGAAGTGTTCATTTATATTTGGCAATTTTTAATGATACCCTGTCACTCACAGTATGGGCTATTTTAATAGGTTTACACTTTCTAATTTTATCCTTTTGGGACCAACAACATCGCAGTTATCATCTATGATTGCAAATTCAAAGTAGAAGCTGTGTTTAAGCATATCAGGAGTAAACATCTTATATTAAATGTGTTCTGCAACAATTACTGACAGGAAGAGGTTTTTTCGTGTGTGCAATATACTGCATGTGTGAGTGACGGTAATGGAGAGCTTTTGCTTGACACATGCTGGTTCTGCACTACAGAAGCAGTGACCTATTTTTCACAGTCTCTAACGCACACACAAATGCACACAGACACACAGCCTCTGAGAAAGGGACAGGGAAACAGAGGTTAGGCATGCACTAAATCCTGTTCTTAATACATGCATACCAGTGGATAGAGTTCAATGCTGCTGTGCTTTCAGTCTGCCTGTTGGTACAAGCAACTACTTCATACACAATCTCTTGCATGACTTACAATGAAGGGGAGAGCCTGATACTTGTAGTATGCAATCATACATACAAGTTCTCACCGTCTGTCTTTAAACCAACTTAAAAAATACTATCCTGGTATTTAGGATAAGCAAGGGCTCGTTGAGTTGTCTGAATTTCAGTGATTGCAAAAATACAATTTGGTGAAATAAAAGGAACTACTAATATGCAAGACCAATAACATCCACACTTGCCACATATTGCACATACTGAGACTTGAGACAAGATTACGTGTAAATATGACATTTCAATCCTGTGTTCCTCACTGCTGTGTTCACAAGGATACACACACACTAGTGTACCATGCATACCATCAAATTCAACTGCTAGCAGATATCAGATATAGCCGAAAAACACCATTTACAGAATCAATGCTTGGCTTGAAGACTTTCAGGGAAATGGCCATGTATCAGCATGTTGGTTATACTTTCAGAAATATGATAAAAGAAAACTTACCGATTCCATGGCTGTGGGAGAATGTCAGTGGGCTAAAATCCAACAAGAAAAACCCCTGCTGCTGCAGAGTCCCCAGAATCCTGAAAGACAAGATGAAAACAATACCAGACATTAATTACTGGGACAGCACAAGCAGTTTAACATTCCTTACAACAGGGAGGCAGGGAGTCATGTTTCTGCTCCTGACATTGGTTCCAATGTGAGTTTGGGTGAATGTTTATCTAGACTTTATTAAATTAAATGTGGTGTTCTCCAGGGGTCAATTTTAGGTCCTACACTTTTTAACATTTATATGTTATCTCCAGAAATGTCATCAGGAGAAACTGCATCAATGTTCATAGTTATGCTGATGATGCACCGATCTATATTGCTGTGTCTCCTGATGACACAGGGCCAATTGATTCCCTGTTTAATTGTATTTTAGATAGTAAGTTATGGATGGCAGAGTACATTTTATAGTTCAACAAGGACAACACTCAGGCTTTAGTTATTAAAAATGGAGCTCATAGAGAGAACCTGAATTACAAACTCCACAGTCTGCAGTCAGTTGCTCCCACCTATTTATCAGATTTGCTTTTAACTTATGAGCCCACTAGAGCTCAAAGTTCCTCTGGTATTTCAGTTGTTCCCAATGTCCAAACTAAAAAGTATGATCAGCCATCGTTTTATCACAACGGCCCCTGTCTGTGGAATTTTCTGTGTGTGGCTGTAACATAGGCTGTGCCCTTAATGGCTGGACTCAGTTTCCCTTGTGTGCAGCACAACATGCATTTGCATCTTCATTTCAACGGCTCTAACTGCAGAACATGTTTTTCGACTGATGTCTCGCTTGTCTTAAGATCAATTTGATTAAATGAAGCGGGCTGTGGCTATGAATCATGCTCCAATGAGCAGCTGTAAATACTGTAACTAGTTGAAAATCTCAGCTAATTGCACGACTCAGCACGACTTATTTGATAAACATATTTTGGACAAATCCTTCACAATTAAATGTTGTTGGAATTTTTTTTATTTTGAAAGAGACATATCAGGAAATGTGGTGTTTTCAGCAGCTGAACACAATTCTGCAGAGGAGAAACAAAACTTAAAACCACACAGATGCAGTTACAAGCTACAACGTACTGCTGATCACTGAGCACATAACTTATTAAAACATCTTTCTCTGGTCTCATGCACAGAAATGAGTTGAGCATCGAGCAGGCTTGTTTGAGGGGGAAAAAGGGGGGTCTTAGTGCATGAATATGGATTCAAATGCATACTCCCTTTTAATATTGTAAAACTGAGACATTATAGCGTTAATGCAAAGAAATACAATGATATGAATCCCAGGTCCATCTCCTACTACTAATACAGCTTTCTATTCTCTAACTTATATTAATGTTTGTTTACATACGACTTTTATCTGCTCTTGCTTCCCTTCAGTTCTCCTCTGCAAACACACAGACGCACACACACACACACACAGCCCACAACTCTCACACAGTGGCTTCTCAGGCCCTGCCTCTCTCTCTGCCTGTCTGCTCCGTTTACAAAATTCATCAGCAGTACATTTTACAAAGACGTCAAAATATAACAACTTGAACTAACGTTAAAGAAAAAAATCTCCAATTATTCCATTATGACAACAGTCGACAACACTTTTTTCAAAGTACAGTTTGCTGTGCGAATGTTTCAGCTTAATTATATACTTCAACTGGTATACTTAAAAAGCCGTCATTTCAAGTGTAAATATGAAGAGTGATTAAATTAAACATATTCTTAAATGAAGATGAATACTGAAAACCAGGTCTTTTTCTGTGATAATTCTTACATAGTTTTGCTTGAGTATGAACATTGAGCAATATTTAGCTGCTACGTCATGTTTGGCCAGTTGTCAGGGATGGTGTCGGCCAAAAATGCCAGAGCAGAATTTTAGTCCCAGTCCATCCCTGGCAACAGATGATAAGCACTATATATATTTAAAGAGATGCACAATCCACTTTTTCTCAGTTTCGATCCAATTACGATACATATCCGATACCGATACTGATTCCAAAATGTTTTTTAACATAATTAAACTGTTATTGTTGGTGTTGGTATTATGTGTAAGGTTACAAAAAGCTGTAGTAAACCCGGCATTGCATTGCGCTGGCTTCAAATACAAACAGTTAGCAACAACACATGGTTTTCAAATTAAATATTTGAGGGCACTTTCGGTTCAGTCTGAATGTCTTCAAAGTGAGACTGTTTGAGCTGAGAATGTTTAAAGTGCCCACAGATCTTTTTTGATAGGTGACGTGGATCTGCGCCATCAGTCCGATATGTAAATTAGGTCCATATCAGACCCAATACCGATATTAGATCAGAGCCATCTACATACAGTATTAGAGCTGTGCATCTTCACTGGTCTTACGATTCGATTACGATTATCCAGTCAACAATTCGATTCGATATCACGATTCATCCTCAATTTTCTATATTACTGCACATGGCTACTTTTTAATAAACAGAGACAAACAGTCTTATAAATATGAACTCCTTTTGTATAATTTAAAAAAGTGATTTAGACAACAATGTCATTATCAATATCTTTACATTGTAAGTTAAAATTAATACATTATATAGGTAGCCTACAGTATAGGTAATAAGTTTACGTTTTTGTGTGTTTAGTTTATTATATGAGCGAAAGATGTTTTTAAGTCACTGTGTTCCCTTCTCGGGACGTTGTAGCTCTTAGCTGTGAGCTTTGTTCAGGGTTAGTTTTGTTTCTGTCCTCTTTATTTCAGACGAACTGTGTTAAGTTGCTACTGATGTAAACTCCCCATTTCCTGATATAAAAGTTTCACATTAAAAGCACTACAACTACAGATAGGCACGAGACTTTTATTGTGAAGAACTTGTCAGAAATAGAATGTGTTTATCATCGAACGAACGCAGCTTTAGCGGAGGTGAATTTATTAGCGGTGATTCTCGATGACGCTGTGTCAGAGTCAATTGTGTTTAAAGCCGCTCACTTTATCACGAGTCACCGCCACAGCCCCCTTCTTTTAGTTATCCTGGACTTAAGACAGCGAGGCATCAGTTTAAACACACCTTTAGCTGTAATGATGATGCTTATCCTTGCTGCCGTTGTTTCAGCGTGCAGCGGAGCACTGTGGTCTGAGTGTGCAGGACCAACTGACTCTGCTCAACAAGTCAGCAAGCACAGGAGCGGGACTCAATTTACGTTGTTTTCTGTCACAAATCCCTCTGTTAGCCTACGTTACTTTCATTACACACCACCGTGTTTGTTTAGGTAAAACAAACTCACTCAACGCTGCACAAAACAGCCGCATTTAGCAGATGCTTTTTTCTAACCCTCGTCAGCATCGATTACGTCCTGTCCCTGCATCGATGCATTAATCTTCTAGTCTGCATCGCTTAAATTATTAATTTCAATAGCCCTATATTTAAAATAAACAATAAAAAAGGTGTACCTAAAATGTATGAATAATCATGATTATTAATCGTGATCTCTGTATTTATCGAAATAATCGTGATTGTCATTTTTACCAAATTGTCTAAAACTACATCAACCACCCTTTCAGTTCTTTTCTAATTCTTGAATGTCTTTTCAGTCAATTTCATCATGTTAAATGGGCTGTAAAAGCACACAAAAAAAAACTGGCTACCATTACATAACAATAGCCACTAGCCATAGCCAGTTACAACTCCTTGTCTACAATATCTAGTAAAATGCAACACAAGGCAACCCAATGAAATGAGTTAGGACCCAGCATCCCAGTCCCAACCTTTCTAGTTGGCTTGTCGCCCTTCCCCCAGTCCCTTCCCAGCTATGAGGGCAAGGGTTTATCAGGATTTAGGAGGCAGGACATGGGGAGGGGGGTTATTTAACAGAGGCCCAGTGTTGGGCTAGACTGGTGACATTCCAGACTCAATGTGAACCCACATTTGTTCCATCAATCTGGTATTAAGATATCACAAGGGGACTGATGACCAACAGTCATTAGCAACAAGCTGTCAGGTTTAACAGGATTTTAAAAAGAGAGTGTTTTGGAACAGCAACAACAATAAAAAAAACTTGTTACATGTGCACAAGAGCTACAAGATCATATCAAATGAGAACAGCATGGAGGGTTTTACAGTAAAAAGTACAAAGGCTTATAGTATAGGCAGGGTGGCAGGTGGGTACGCGGCACAGGATTAAGGCCAGACCAGGATGGCCTTAGTGGTAAGGAGGATGATGATGGTTAGATGCGTATTTGTTGTTTGTACTGTAGTGGAACCTGTGGGGCTTTCCCAGCGGGAAGCACAGGATTGACGGATTGTAATAATCCTGCCAGGAAGCAAAGCACCACCCCCACTAACAGTTTTGAAAACAATGTATGAACATTGCCTTTGATGATCACCTACAAAAAAGGAATTGAGACCCAAGATGTGTACACAGAGGTGTACACTTTAAACTGTATGGTTACACCAACAAGCATCAAATGCCACAAAATGGTTTTATTACATTTTTTTGCAGCATTAAAGCAAGTGTGTTGGTGGGCATATCTTCTTCCTCAGTCTGCTGTTTTTGCACTGCTCTGCACCTACGTAAAGTGCCTATAAACAACAAAAAGTTGTGTTATGCTTGTTGGTGTAGAAAAGGGGGAAGCCTTTTCTAAAAGGGGGAAGCCTTTTCTACACCAACAAGCATAACACAACTTTTTGTCAGACCAAGCTAAGTCAACAACTACTGGTAGTAGCCGAAGCAAGCAAACCATTGCCAAAACAATTAATTGTAACAGATATTAGTGTAAAAAACATGAAATTGTGCTCATGTCAACAACTTACTGGTAGTAACTGAACAATCAATGTTAATTTGTATAGCGCCAATAACAAACGTTATCTTGTGACACTTTACAAAAGAGCAGGTAAAAGACCTACCTCTTTGTTATTTAATATCAATAATATAAGAAAGCATAAGCAATACATTTGCTTAAAAAACTGAAGACAGATAGATTTTCAAATTACAAGCAAGCCATTAGAAAGAAGAAATAACAGCTATTACTTTAAAAATATAAATAAATAAGAAGAAACTTTTTACATCAATGTTTCTACTACCAAAATGTTTCCTGAATTGAGTTAGTGCAGCAATGGGAAAAATTATCACATAAGTCAGTGAAGTCAGTCAAGTTTGTTACAATTTCACAGATGTACAAAGACTCTTAAATTTTGCTCATGGTTGATTATTTTGTGATTTCGGCTGTTTATTCCTTGCAAGTTGTTCAGCTACAGTAGATATGGAATATCATTTAAAAAACCTTACAACTTCTCTTCATGAGAACCAAAAGACAACATACAGGACACCATCTCAGACCAAGTAATATGCTATGAAAAACATTAATGAAAGCCTAGGTATAGAAATGCCAATCATGAGCCAGTTGAGCCAGCTTATCTCTTATCAAATTCAGCCTTGTTAGACACGTTTACTAAGTTGACAACTTTGGAATGAGGAAGCAATGTGTTCAAGCAGTTTGGCATTTGATCAACCAGGTGCAATATCACGTACGCCTTCCATCTGAGAACATGTAACACTATCCCCGTATACTATACTCTGTACCCAAACCAATGACAGCTGGCTTTAAACTCAGCCTTCCAGTGACTTTATTCAAACACTTTAGCCTTTTTAAGAGGTCCAACAATAAGTCTAATGTACTAGGTCTTCTCAGACAAAACCTAAATAAAAAAAAATACCACACATGACAATACCTATGGACAAACGTGAAAAATGGCACGGTAATCGTTTAATCTTGATTATCTTCTTTTCATGATAGTAGGAAGCCAGCAATGTTTTTTTTTTTTTTACATACAAGTACAGATCGGGAAATTCTAGTACAAAACCTTTTTCAAAAAAAGTATTGGAAAAAGTATCAAGATTTTAGTATTGTTCACATAAACAAAGACTGCTGATGAGCACAAAACATCAATTGTTTTCTCAGTCACTAGAAAGACAAACGTTGCAGGCACAAGTCTTTACAAACTGAAACATACTTTTGAGATAATCTATACTTAATACAATATGTGTTTGAAAGATTAATGTAGGAGAGCTGATAAAAAGGTCAAATTAGAACCACTGTCTAATGCTGGGCTCCAAGGAACAAACATTGCATCTGCTGTATTAGAAGCTGAGGCCAAACATTTAGCATCACCATGCATAATTACAGCACATTTTTTACTTCTGCATCACCATGACAACATATCTGCATATTTAATTCTTCTGCGTGATCACTGGATGTGTCCCTGTTATCTAACAGCTGAAATATCAGCAGAGCACTTAACTACGCTCATCACAGCATCGGAGGTGTTGCCAGGTGCATGTGACGAACAAAACAGCTTGACAGAGACCTTCAACAAGAGTCAGAGGCAGTCTATGATGCTAGCGAACTACAGATGTACACATACTTTCAATGGAATTCAGAGAATTGGCTTGCCCAGAAAGAACAATAAATTGTGATCAAAATGACCTTTTGGTCACTGATTTTGGTTAAATATTATTAACAACAGCTGTATCTACTTTGTCCAGGGCCCCGTGTGTGCTTTAATATCCATCATGCATGATTATGGTATCAGGTTTATGTGTAAAGGTGACATCAGGCGACGATTGGTGCAATAGACCCAAAAGCCTGCAGACAGCCAACAGGACCTCCTGGTGGGCTAGACAATAGAAAGGGGGAGACTGCTGGTTTCACGTGCATAACCAGTGGTGACAGTAGTGCGTGTGTGTGCTCTGGGATTATGGGGGAGACAGGGGCTCTAATGCTGGCTTCAGGACACAGGCATCTTTTGTCTTGCTTCTCTGTCATTTGGCATCCGATTACAGGAAGAGCTTCCATTTCCCCATACTGGTATGGCTGAACCTTATGGGCAATTCAGACAATATACCACAAGCACAGACCAGTATGACCCGCAGGGCTCTAAAGCAACTCTCCTGTGATACCATAACTGGCTGTCCTATCAGAGAACCGATCAGAGCTGGCTGAAAGGTGACCTGGAACAACAGCACTGACCTCTGTCTGTTTCATAAAGAATGACATAGTCCTCCCACATATCATGCAGGAACATTAATTCACATTCACACTGCAGTGTTTGCAGCCCAGTGGTTCATCTCAAACAAAATTCACAGGCTAGCTGGACTGTGTGAGTTCCTAAGCAGGACACACTTAGCCAGGGGATAAGAAATGTTTGCACAAAATCTTAGCACAAAACTAGTGACATAAAGCATGTTTACCTTGAGTTCTGTGTGATGGACTTCTGCAACATCACATATGCTCACTTTGTGCTATTTGCTGTCCATCAGAAGTCATGTGGAAACAACTGAGGGCCACATTTATCAAATGAGTCCAAGGTTGAGACCGAAGAGACTTACACAGTGAGTGACAGCGGGTGACATTAAGTTAGATTTGCCACTGGCCCAGCTTTCCGAGATGACTTGTGCCAGCATTGTAACCACTGGCCCATCAGTTTAACTACATTGTCTTGATGAACTTCCTTGTCCACATATGTCGGCATTGATTGGCAGATTTGGCAAAGGACTAAAATTTTAGCTGCATCGCGTTCCAGCCAACTCCAGCGGTCTTGCCAGTGTGGCTCAACCTTTTCCTTCCTTCTGTTTTCATACTCTGTCACATTCCCTCGACTCTTACTGTGATTGTTGGAACCAGTGGAACCAATTTCACTCAACTTTGACAAAACAACTGTTCCATCCTTAATTACTTTAAGAAAACACGACCCTGAACATTGTTCAAGACCTATAATACTGATTTTGGCAGATTCAGAATATCTTTCTTTAAAGATCTACAATTAACAGTAACACATATTTCCATTTTATAATCATATGAAAACTGTTAGCATACTGTTTATTGGGGTGCATTTAGCCAATATACAGAGGCTGTAGTCCTCCAAGCAGGCGGCCTGGGTTTGAATCCTACCTCTCGCTCCTTTCTCGCATGTCCATGGTCTGCCATTAACTTTTTGACTCACTGACCAAGGTTGCGGATTATTGTTTCTTAATTTGAAAGGGCTGCTCAGCATTAATATAAAACATAATTCACAATACCTTGGATCGTATCACTAAGCAAAGGGGGCTGGTGGTCAATTAAATACAGTATTTGCAAGCACACACATCTGGTTGATGCCACTGACACTTCAGCTTTGCATTTTTGAATAGTAAAGAAAAAGATAACATTATTGCAGGTATATGATCCCTGATGAGCCTTTAAATTATAACCTATGTTTAAAACAAACTTATGTGCAGTGTTTTTACATCTGAAAATCATTCAAACTCAAGTATTTAGCTCTTGAAACTGGACTGCTTGAGTCTTGATTAAAGTGTCTATAAAGCTTGATATAGAGCCCTGAAGTTAAAGAAGCCCTTAAGATTTTTCCGATCAACTAGAAGTTGTTGGTTTCAGTGACGATTAGTTAAGTCATTACGTTTATTCAATTAGAATGGCTTCATAACAGTTGTATACTAAACATTAAAAAAATGACAGTTCCATATTTTCATATCATAAAAACGATGTGCTAAAGATAACATGTTAGCCTGGTTGAGGATACAGTGCCTACAGTATCTGCGGAATTTCTGTCACTTGGGAGCTCAGTAATGGTTAGCGCAGTGATGTTGATGAAGAACACACCCTATTTTAAGTCTGAGCACTTATCAAAATAAACAATAGGAAGCAGTAGCAGATCAGGACAGAAGCCTGGGTTCAGCCTGCTGTATGTGGAAGCATCAGGTATCGGAGCTTATTGTTGTATCTTCACTAATTTAATTCAGTCATCAGCTTTCCTATGCTCAAACATTGGAGGGGAAATCTGATACTGAAGGGTGTGGGGAGAATGCCAAGGGGGAGCTGGGAAGGAGGGAGATGGGCCAGAGGGAGGAGAGAGAAAAAGAGATGCACACCACACCTCTCTCTTCAAAAACATCTACATTATTGATAAAGCTTGGTTTCTGTAGGGAAGGACCACAACTCACGGATCCTTTTTTATATCAAACATGACCAACCAACACAGGCAGCATATTGGCAGCTCTATCCAGATCAGTTTACCTCAAAACCAAACATGCGGGAGAGAGATAAACCATCAGCACAGAAGATGGCAATGAAAGCTAATAAAAAAAAGCAAATGTGGAGGAGAGGATGAGAAGGAGTGAGAGGAAGCAGGGAGTTATACAGAAAACAATCTAGATAGCTAAGATAAAATGGTGAGTCTGTCAGATTGCTGTGATGTGTGGATACCAGGTGAACAACAAGCCTTCTAAATAAAAGCCTGACATTAAGTGAAGGCAGAAAAGCAAGGAGTGAGGAGGACGAGGAGGAGGGAGGGGATACGGGCTGCAATGAGAAGGAAGCAGCACCACCACCACCACTCGTGACACAGTTAGCGACAAGGCTTGTTTGTTCAGCACAGCCATGCGGCGGCAAATGCAGCTCACTCTTTCTCTCTCTCTCTCAGCTCCACTTGCTATGAATCTTCTGCTGTTGTCAAGGTAACAAGCTCTCTGGACTGGGAGAAAAAAAATCTTCACATTCAAAAGATGTCTTTTGAAATGCTGGCCTCAACCTGAAAAGAGTGTGTTCTCAATATACAGCATAAGCTATTGAAGGTATCATAAGCTCTTCTGTGCAGCTAAAGCATATGCTTATTTTTCCCATGGAAAAGAGTGATCTCTCTGATGCAGCCTGTTTGAAAATAAAGGATGGCCAAGGCAAATATGTCCATAGCAGTTCATAGTCATATTTACCATAAAATCCGGAACATAAGTTGCACCGGTATATAAGACGCACCCTGTTTTGAAGGTCTCTTAGAGAGAAAAAAAAAGTTTAAACTGTCTTCCTGCGTTATGATTTATATTGTGTTCAGTGATGTCTACAACGTGCATTTTCTATACAGCTGTGTCACTCTTTTAGTTCCGTCTATTTTCACTTTCGGGATTTTGCGCTCGTACTAGCTACAGTACGGTAGTTGATCTCTCAGCCTGCTGCAGGGAAAGTTGTGAGGAACAGACTCCTAGCTTGCAAGTTGCACTGCCCGACTCCGCTCGTCAATCTTTAACTGTAATATAGGACTCTTTAAATCAAAAGAGTACTCCACAATGTTTATTTACGGAACAATATACCACTGTTTCTGTAAATGCATGATTATGACCTCGTGAGGGAGAAAATATGTGAAAAAAGTTGTGCAGCCAGATTGGTCTGTGTCGCCGTCTTTCCCAGCACAGCGTGCAACCAGCTTTCAATACACAATGAATGGGGATGGCTTTTTAATCGCACCAGGTCGCAGTTAGTGGCTGCTGCACCTGCGGTAATGGCGGCGCGTGTTTCAGTATCTTATACTGGTGTATTGGTCGCACCGGTGTATAAGACGCAGCCAACTTTTAAAACAAAAAAATAGGTATTAAAAGTGCGTCTTATACACCAGATTTTACGGTACTTATTTGAAGGCATAAGTTGAATTGATCCTAGCTCTCATCAACAAGTCAACGGCTTAATCAAAAAGTCTCACGTCTTCTCTGAGCACAATGTCCAATCTGACCAAATAATGCATCCTGATTTTCATTACAAGGAGTCCTATGACATAAACAATGTTTTCACCTATATACTGACATATCACTGGGGCGCCAGTGGTGAGTGCGCCAAATGTACAGAGGATACAATCCCCAAAGCAGGCAGCCCGGGCGGCACCCCTTGGCTTCTTTTCCGCATATCATTCCAAACTCTCTCTTCCTGATTTCCTACGCTATCCCCATGTCCTGTCTTTCTAAAAAGCCCCAAAATTAAGCTAAAAAAATAGTATGACATATGAAAAAAACTGATAGAAAAACTACGTGATTTAGCACGACTTGTTGTGCCTACAGTCTGTAAGTCTGTTACTCTTTGATAAAAATATTTTTCTTAACTCATTAAGTAAAATATACCATGTAGGGATAAAGAGTCAAGGTGGTGTAAAAAAATTGATATAGCATAGTATCGCTACATCAATCCATGGCCGCCAAGCATCAATATTTTACTATATTAATAGCAAATGTGTTTTATAAATTTTAATTGCTGACGGGGTTGTTCAATTCATTTTGAAAAAGTTGCATTTTTCTTTTTATTCCTGCAATTGTACAGTCGTCCATACATGTTTGTGTTCAGTTACGTTTGATTAGACTGAAATACGAACAGTTCAGATTGTGAGGTGCATGCAGCCTTTTCCAGGGATTTACTTTTTATCACAGTATTGGTCAGTCTGTGTGCTTGACTCCCGTTGCGTGGAAATAAAAAGACTGAAGTGGGATGAATAGACAGAGAATGTTTTCTTATAAGACAAAACAGTTATTGATTAAGTTTAATTTTGAGGACAGAATATGCAGTTAAAAAA
This sequence comes from Labrus mixtus, assembly GCF_963584025.1. Classification (NCBI taxonomy): domain Eukaryota; kingdom Metazoa; phylum Chordata; class Actinopteri; order Labriformes; family Labridae; genus Labrus; species Labrus mixtus. The sequence goes on along the minus strand of NC_083612.1, from coordinate 18,605,112 downwards.
AGTTACATTGCAATTTATTGTATCACAATATATTATATCGCAATTCTCAGCGTCGCAAAATGTTTAAAATCGCAACAATATCACATCGTGACTCAGGTATTGTGATAATATTGTATTGTGGGGCCTTTGATGATTATCAATCCTAACAAAGTTGTGCAATTGTGCCTGACTGTCATATATCAGTAATGGGCTGAACAAAGTTGGAAAAAATAGCCCTACTTTAGTATGAGTCTAACATCCCATACAAAAATAGTTTGAAGATTAACTTAATTAAAAAGGTTCTGCACAGAGAACAATTTATATTAAGTTTAATACTACTAACACCCCCACCTTTATCATCATATTCAATTGATTTAAATTGTTTTCCTCCAACTGATCCAAATACAGTAATAAAAGGAAGCAGCAATCTTATTTATTATCCTTTTAGGACCACTGATTATGGTCATTTGATGATAAATTACCTTTTGCTGCAGGACACAACTTTCATTTAAAATGTTTATGATCACAGTTTGTCTAAATGTACAGCTTAATTTTTGTTGCTATACTTTCAGCAGTGTCATTATAGAAGAAGAAGTGCTGCATAGACAGAACATGAGAATGAAGATGGGTGCCAGGAATAGGAAGCTGTTTCAGATTATGTAATTGACTTCAACAATTTATGTTCAAATTATAAAAGACAAAAACATCTGTACAGTCATTTCAGCGTCAGGATGTCAGCTTCACAAAGTTTGCTCTTCAGTAAACACAAAGTTATTATATGCTATATGTATGATTATCTTTATTGATGGGTTACAATAGACCATGGTAGAATGGTTTGTAATGCTGTTGTTCAAACTGACAGATGGGTTACACAACTAATGATTACTAAAGTCCTGAGTCCCCCCTTTTTTTGTCAAAACTATATCAGTAGATATTGATTATTATTTACTGTGAAGAATGATAAAGAACATGACATTGCCAATCATCGGTGACCAGATCTTGAAACATCACTGTCACACTGAAGGATGGAAGTTATATGCACATCAATGGCAGGGTGATTCAAAACAGCAGTACACTTTTGCACAGCTGCAGTTTCTGCAGCTCGGTGGAAACCATGAAAACAGGTGGGCAGCGGAAATTTCAAAAATAAAAGGCTATCTTGAAGATCTGTGGTTCTCAACTGGTAAAGCCTCAGGACTAGTGTTCAAAAAATCGATATGGCGATATAACATCATGTACTCCTTGCAAATGTGTGCATCGATGCAGACTTTACAGAATCAATATGGCTGCAAAGCTGTGATACAGTTTTGAATGACACATCTATGGTGCAGTTCACAATAAAGCCAATAGATCACATGTGTGAGAAACTATGCACCACCAGCAAAACTGAAAGCAAGAATTAAGGGGGCTTTTCAGACTTTTGCAAAAATCAGGGAGTCTGGAGTTGGACATCAGTAATGCAATGTGCAAGGTACAAAAAAAAACAAGGTAGAATACTGCAGCAACAGTGCCAACCTACATCTACACGACACACAACAAGTAGCTAGAAATCAACTCATAAATTTGTACAACCAATAAATTAAAATATACCCTAAGCTAGTTAAAAAAAAGTCTATAAGTACATTGAAAATAAACCAGATGCACATGATAACAACCTCTCTAGTATATTGTATGTAAGCATAAATGTCTAAAAAGGAATGGGTTTGCACTGGTCAGCTTGTTGCTCTGTAACAAAATTCGCCACAGTCCCATTTAACTGCATAAACACTAGTCGATGCTCCAGAAAAGCAGCAGATCTATTCAGACTTGCTCTATCATTGAGCACAATCCAGCTGTTATTTTTCAGAATGTATGGATAACAATTTGCAAAAAAAAAAGTATTCTTAATTGTTTGCTCAGGAAGCCTAAATTAGTCACTGAAATACCCATGACTTACAAAAAAATGCCTTTCATTTGTCAAAAACTATGGTGCACGTTTTATTAGCTCCAACATAAATAACATGACATTCATTCCCAGAGACTTAACCTTATCTTAACCTCAACATAAACACACCCTAACCTAAGTCACGTTTTCACAGAATGTGATGACTGAGGATATGGGTAGGTCCATAATGTTTCTGTGACAAAAAGGAGAAAGGTCACCATGGGCCTGTGTTAACAGGTTAATTTCCAAATAACACAAATATACGAGTGTCCAAACACAGTCTTTCTTTGCCTTTATCTTTCCATAACAAACAAAAAGCACAATCACAACCTCCATTTCTGATGAGGCAAAGTAACACTACCTGGAAACATGGCCATGCAGCATTTTTCTCTGAAATGTACTGATTTCTTACTTACAAATTACTTGTTGTCACTCAAATATATTTATACCTCTGTGTCAAACCCGTGTCACAGAGCTTCATAACTGTGTGTCGTTGTGTCTGCGTAGCTCTGCAATACTCAGCCTACAAACACTGGATGGCAGTGTGTTAGTTTGTGTACATAAAACCATGGCATCTGAAATCAAGCTTATTATGTCGGAGTTTGAGATGATAAATATTGAGCAGCAGTCGATATACTGCAATTATTGCAAAGGAAAAAGAGAAGCGACGGAATGTACAGCCGCTGAAAGAGGCAGATATTTTCACATTTCGGCAACGAGTACTCAGGTACTCATTGTTGACCTTATTAGCAGAGTAACATTACATTACTCATGCACCCGAGCTTTCGTTATTATAAGCTACAATAGTTCAACTTAGTTAGCGCTACTTGAGAAACTTAGCTTTCTGAGTTTGCCACAGAGGCGTAACTTCTCCAGCTACAGCTTCAGATTTGTTCCAGCATACAAGCGAGCCGGATTACGACAACAGCTGATTTAGGGCAGCTACTGTAGCTCTAAAGGTATTAATCAAGAGAACATTTTTTTTTTTAAAAACAACGATATCATGCAGTTTGAGATATGTGGCATTAAACTTGCATATCATAGAAATACTAGTTTGATGTTTAACCACATGAGGTAAAAGCACAAGGAGAAACCAGTGAAGACCGACAACGGGCAGTCTGAATCACATCATCATCGTTGTGATGATACCAGAGCTGAGAAGATGACCCAGTTCAGACAAGAAAATAATAAAACAATGTTGAGATATGCTCCCATTAAGTTTGGTGGAAGGGGAGCGCTTTCGAGAGCTGATGCTGTTTGTTGAGCCAGAGTACAAGTTACCACCACAGCTAACAATAGCTACGAAATTGGAAAAGATGAATGAAGAAAGAGAAGCAGAACTGTGCAGAACAACAACATGTCCGTTACTAGACTCATGGACAGCTCTCACCATGGATGTTACAATCAGCTGTCATTTCATCCAGAACTGGGATTTTAAGACCGTTGTCCTACAGAAACACAGTATTGATGAGTGACACATTGCAGAAAACATGGCGGAAAAAAGGAAGTCTGTATGAGACTTTTTTAACAGTAAAAGAGATCAAACCAGCAAGTACACAAGTAAGCGTACATATGGTAATTAAAGTATCTGGACATTTAGATTACTGTGAATATGTTATGCAAACCTAAGATGCTAAGATGTACCATCGCAGATTCGGCATAAGTATAAACCACACTTTAGTGTGCATATTCATGAGAAAAACAAGATCTGAGAATTCCTTTTTACTATTGCAGATACCTGTTCTGTAGTGTAGTATTCTGAACCGTAATGACATTGCATATTGAGCTCAAACCTTTCACGTGGCACTAAATTTTTAAATTTGGGAAAAAAGACAAATCACTGCCTGGTTATGGTGAATTACATTTAGGGGAAAGTTTAATTCAATTGTCTTGCAATGGAATATTCTGTGTTTTAACAATGGCATTATACAATCAGTGAAGGCCAGCCAGCCTATTCACTGACACCGCGATTTGATTTTCTATAATAAAAGCTTTTTCTGTCCTTCAGCCTCGCACACAACCTGAACGTTTCCACAGTTCTGCCATTTGTCATTTTCTGTTGCCATGGTTGCAGTGAAAGACCGCTCCATGAATGTTAGAAATGGAGTAGTAGCTGCACATGGTACATTATGGACATAAACACACCGCACATGCTCTAACACCACAGAGCAAGTTGACTGCGATGATTCTGAATGCCTGTGGCTATCTGCTCACCCACACAATTTTCCGCCAGTTGAAAAGTAGGCATTTAATAAATATCTCTGGCTGACACACATTGTCTCTGCACATATACTAAATCATGTATCCTGCTACAACGCCAGCTCTCTCATTCCACATGGAGATGTAAACCTCAGATTAGTCTCAATGCACATTTTTGATCAAAATACTACATCCGTCTTAACCATTTGTAGCATTCCTGTTCATGAAGATTAGAGAATATTTATCAGCCTTGCCATGGTTAACAGTGTTGCACAGTATTTTGTCATACACCAGTTACATTACTTGACTAAAGTCTTTTGAATTTCCTTGTGAAAATGGATTCCACAGTTAAAATTAAAAATGCCCGCACTGTACAGTAGTAGCAGCAGTAGAAGCAGAGAGAACTGGTTGATGTCATGTGAATAGAAGGAGAGGAGTAGATCAAGCACCAATCAAATAGGCAGTTGATGAAAAAGATGGTTTTGAAGGATCCAACATCAATAATCCATGTAACGCAGCAATCACAAGGATTCATAGACACAGCAGACTGCAGACAGACAACACCCCCTGGACTGCACAGGACTCACAATAACAGTGAGGTTGAATGGCAAGACAGAACAATCATCCAAATATCAGCCTTATCCTCCATGATTTCTCCTTGTGTACAGTACTGTGCAAGCTCAAATGGCAACATCTGTCCCTGAGGACAGTAAAAAGGTATATTGTTAATTTGAAAAGCAATGCTATTTTCACTGTCCTGCTCTTGTCAACTAAATGACATCTGGTCTACTGTCTGGCTTTTTGAATCCATGTTAATGCAGCATAATCACAACAGAGAGATTAAAATTAATATCTTGTCGCTTTTTCGATCCCTAGTGTGAATCTACAGCATAGGTGGGGTATAGGGTTATTTCCAGATTAGGCTGACTGGTAGGCACATGGCCTAGATAATATCCTGGTTCAAAAGTGTGTTTGGTACAATCAGCCAAGCTTGGCAACAACCTTTCTTTTAGGTTGTTTTCATATACATTCCTTAGAAATTGTACAAAATTTCAGGTGGACTGCCACTGAAATCTTCCTGAGTTGCTTGTTCACACATGCACCTCATACAGGGAGCCTATAGCCCTATTCAGACTGTTGTTTCATGCAACAATATTAACAGGAGTTTGATGAAATTGTGAAAAGCACCTTTACTGTATTTCTGCAACAGTGCTGAGTTTCTCCACATTGGAAAGCTGTCCATATGCCAGAGGTGTGCATTAAGCATACAGAGTGACAACAATCATGCCAAGACAGAGTGAGGACTATCAGAGCATAAAGGAGCTACTACTATAAACACTAATTGGCAATGAAAGAAGCATACTATGATCAGAAATAAACCCATGCAGTATTGGTGTTCTATATGTTATTTTCTTCTCTCTCCTAGTAGAGGAAAGATAAACCACACAAGAGGCTGCTGCAGAGGGTTTTATCTTGCGTGTGAAAAGCAATCAACTCTCTCTGCTCCCCTCCGTGGAGGTGTGTCTCCAGCCATGTGGGAAAGTACAGGTCTCTTGAAAATTGGCTTTTAATACCAATACCAATACCTGCTGCATGTCTAAAGCCAAAAAGTATGACTAAGACGAGACCACAAGGACAGCAAAGGTAGTATATGTTTTCGATCATACAATTATTATTCAGAGTGTGAATCTTTCAATGCGCCCTAAACACTAGTTTCCACCCAACATTAAAGAGAAGAAGAAAAAGACGCAGAACAGCCAATCATGTCGCAGGGATATGGGTAGGGAGGCTATAAGACTTTTGGAGCGGAATGGAAACACAGCCGAAATGACCGATAGAGACATTGAAAAAACGCTGATAACACATTGTCGACAAGACGACAAGAAAGGTCACTGAACTTCCGGAGTTTGGGCATATTTTTGTTATTTACAGTCTGACCAAAAACAGAGTAACGTGCTCTGTTAACTGTGCCGAAGACAAGTACAGCTAAACGGACAACACCACAAACATTTTCCCCCATTTGAAATAAAATCCCCCATTAGAACACACAGAAGGAAAGAAATTACAGAACGTCCCAAACGAGTGTTAGTGGACCCTCAGCAAGCACCAGGCAAAAAGTGTCACAGCCCAGAAGCAAACTGTCATATCAGTGTTTTCCAGCACCGTGCACGGTGCTTATGATTGTGAAATGTTCCTCTGTTCAAGTATAATTTGTTATGTTCAGACAATATATAATAATTAAACCACAATGAACCATCTGGTTTCTTCAACTGTAACTCAGTAGCAAAAATCAGACTTTAAATTTGAAAGAAATAATGATTTCATATTTATCGTGATATTCATCGATATTGACTGATGTACATTTTTATCATGATAACATTTCTCATTTCGCCCAGGCCTAACTAGAACTAGAGATAGGCCGGGAACTTTTATTGTGAATAACTTGTCCAAAATCATCGAAATAACGCAGCTTTAGCGAAGCTACACTAAGCGTTTATTCTTGATGACACTGTCTGGAGGTAATTGTGCTTACAGTGGCTCCTTTAACCACGAGTTCCTACAATTCTACAATTCACTTCACAGTTCCTGCCACAGCTCCCTTCTTTTAATCATCTTGGACTCATGACAGCGAGACATCAGTTTAAACACACCTTCAGCAGGTAGACCCGCTGAAATTATTATGCTAATCCGTGCTGCGGTCGGCTAAAGAGACACAGAGTCAAGCCATTCCAGCACATAGCCAAATCATAGTAAAACACTGACACGAGGAGGTGGCAGAGCCCTGTGGTCTGAGCGTGCAGGACCAGCTTTTCTGCTCATGAAGTCAACAAGCACAGGATCGATTAAATGTATGTTGTTTTCTGTCACAAATCCCTCTGCTTGCCTATTTTAAATGTATTTCCTCACCAGTGTGGCCAGTAGGTTGAACAAACTACCTTAACGCTGTGCACAGTCGTCAGCATTGATCACGTCCCTGCATCTATGCATCAATGGTCAATGTCTGCATCCCGATGCATCGATTAAACGATTCATTTCAACCTAGCTCTTGGCATTAAAAACATGAAGTACTGGTCGGCAGTAAAATGTTCGAAGCTTATCTGTTCTTGAAACAGCTGACTGAAATATGTGTCAGACAAACTTTTCTATTCTGTCAATTCCTTGCTCATGTTACTCATCACAAAGAAGGTAATCTCTAAGAGGTCAACACATTCAGGTGCACAAACGATGATTGAAAAAATACAATAACTCTTTTGTAAAATCTCAAGATTATACACCACAATCTAACAGCAGAGAAAACTGCTGGCTGCGTTTACTATGACTTCTTACAAAGGAGGAAATAAGGCAAACGCCCTTAGCTTCCTGAACGCAGTGCTTCCTGAGGAACCAAGGCTACTGCAGAGAGGTGGAGATAGGGGGAGGAGACTGTCAGAGAGAGGGCTGAGGACCATGTGAGGATGCAGAATGCATGCGTACTGCTGTGCTTTAAAATCTTAAGATGGGAGATAACAGGCCGCATAGAAAAGGTGAAAGCAAATAACAGAGGGAGCATGGGTGTTAGGGTGGTTAGAGAGAGGACAAGGGGAGAGCTGAGCCAAGTGTGTGAGAGAGCAGCATAACATTGCACCACAGGACTGAGTGCAGGAGATGATCTCATCTGTCCAAGAATCACACAAGAAATTGGAAATGTTTCACATGAATACTAGGAGCATGTGACGTTATTGTAAGGAGTGTGGGTACTGTATCACTATAACCACACTTGCATAATCAACATGCAGAGGATGACAGCAGGACTGGCTTGCCATGTAAATTTCCAAAGGACAATTGACCAAACTTTTTATGTTGACGGACCCCAAACTCCATCTCTCTTTTAACCAACCACTGCAAATTTAGCTCTTCATTATCTAATAATTTAACAGGAAAATCATTCATAACAGAAAAGCTGCAGCTATAAATAGATTTTATTTCTGAACCGTTCTGCAAGGAAACGGGTATTCTAAAACGTTATATGTCTGAAATGCACTATGGTGTTTTATCTGCTAAGAAGTGTCCATGTCTGTAGTTTTCAAACCTTACATCCTCTATGTTTCATTGTTGATTCAATTTAATCGTAGGTCTCTAATATTTAATTCTAATGAATTTGCTACTACGACGGAAGTCATTTTATTATTTAAGACACCATCCAATTCGTGATACTGTTTCTGTTTTTACCAACGATTACCTGTCTTCTAAGTGTGACTTTCTGGCACCATAGAATGAATATAATACGGTTTGACAGTTGACTCCTCTGTCTCATATGCCAAAGTGTCCCTGCAGCACAATTTCATATCAATGTTTCTCAAAGAAACATTCATGTAAACACTGAGCTCTGCATTACAAAATAAACTAACTATACAATTCTTTAAGTAGATATAAAGATAAAAATGTAAATATCTGGTCCCTCAAGACAAGGAAAATCAATGTTTTTTTATTTATACTTCAGGGAAAAGACCAAAATCACATGAAGTATATAGAATAGTATTTACTCAGAAACATGGCCTTAAACATACAAAAATGTTGTTTCTATCCTTCAGCTGCTCACCTTTATTCTAGTGATACCAAACATTCTAACAGGAAATGCAGTGATTGTGGGAGAGAAATGGCTTTGCATAGGTAATGAGAAGGAATAAAAGACCTGTCCTACATCCACACCAGAGATTACACTGCTGGCTGCTGTTTCTAAAAAAAGATTCACTGCAGGGAATATGAGTGACACAGGCACACACGCAATCATACACACACACAAACACAGATGGGCACAAAAACAAGGCAGTGTATTTATAGGCATGAAGGTTCTAGTATCAAAAGAACTTCAAAGATCAGTGTCTGGTTAACTGTAGTCATCCAATCACAGATTTGTGACTATTCAAAGCCTTGGCAGACAAACACAGCAAAATGTTGGGACAGATTATTGGTAGCTTCAGGCCAACTTAAAATCACTTCTGTATTTCCTGTTTTCCCAATTTCCACTTCTCATTTAGGCTGCTTCCTTTCTTGGCAAAATAAAAAGTCTGTGAAGTGTATCTGCAATGTGACATAGGGATGCAATGTGGATGTACAAGCCTTGTTACAACAGCCAAACACATTCTGGCCTGTAGCTTTAAGAAGGGCTCTATGTTGCCACATATTCAGCAGGGAAAGTCCCTGTGCAGGCTGACTGGTGATGTGATTTTCCACTCACTGCTGACTGCTCTGGCTAAACACAAGCACTAATTCATAGCCTTGCACCAAAGTGAAAGTTAAAACATTTTTATTTTAAACTACTCTGTGACTGACTTGAAATATTCAAGAAAATGTGAACATAATGTTGTAGTTTCATTCATCATTTATCCTGCTGAAAATGTGAGTTTTTTTAAAAACAATAGTTTATTTCTAACAATCCCAAATGTAAGTATTTTTTAGTTCATATGAATAACAAGGACATTTGTTAAGCCTGAAACTGTGGGGTATGTGGCCTTTTTACTTGAAATATGACTCAAGAAATGTAATGGATAATCAACCTACAGCTCGATTTTTTAAATAAATAAATACAACTTTGTCATATCTGTCAATTGTATAATATAATGAACAACACAAAATGACTGCATCTGAAATACATGCTTATGTATTCATATGATATATTTAACATTCATACTCATCCTCTACATAATTATTTAAGATTTTCAATTCAAAATAGACACAGTTATCCAGCCATTACCAGAGGAGGCCTTTTAAGAGTGCATGTTTTAAAGGGGTCATATTATGCTTTTTCTGGTTTTATATGCCCTTTAGTGTGTTTTCCAAGTGTCCTGTGCATGTTTAGGTACATCTATGTGCAAAAATTCAAAGTCCGCGGAAACACAGCTTCTCCTACGTCCTCCTGTTAGCTGCAGCATTAGCTGCATGTAATGCTTGGTTCTAGCCCCCCTCGAAAAACATTTGACAGTGTGACGTCTTGTCAGTGTGAGATCACTGATCTAAGCCCATTGGCTCGTTGTGGCAAGCCCAGCAGCTCATGTTGCATGCCCAATAACTTCTGTAGCACGCCCATGATATACCGCAGCCTGCGGTAGCACAGTAGTGCTAAGGTGCTAATGTTTTTGTTCCCTTCGGAGCCAAAGTGGCTGCATTCCCAATATGGTAAAAGGGGCGTAACATTTCTGAGAACCATGCTGAGTGACTGACCAATTACGGCAGAGTCGACAGGCCGACCAATCAGATCAGACTTGTCACACGTGGGGACTCTGAACGTGGGCACTTCAGAGCCTTAGAGAGAGAGTCAGAAGCGAGCCGGTGCATGGAGCGGCAGTACATGAAAACAGACACTTTTTTCAAACTTTAGCTATTGTGAACATACTTTAGTAGGTACATAGATTAAATATACGAACCCCAAAAAGGGCATAATATGACCTCTTTCAGTGAAATATTTACACCACTATGAATGTACAAAGATGTAATGATGGAGTAGCTTCGTGAAAGTGCTCTTTCGAAGTCGCACTCTGACAAGGGCTCTAGACTCCAGACTGAGTAAATGGGAAACAATGTTTTGTTTTGTTTAGGATAAAGAAAATGTAGCATCTTCAAGTTGCTAATGTTTAACTTTAATAAGGCATGAAGCAAAGAGCTCTACCCTTCAAGTTTAGACTTTCTGTCTAAAGGAAAATGTGGTTGTTTTTCACTTGATAAAAAATATTAACATAATTGGTACTTTTATTAGGCAACTGTAAAAGAAAAAGAAGCATATTCTAAAAACAGGACACCAACTAATATACCAGTAAGCTGCCTTTGCTCTATCTGACTGGCCAAATGGAGTTCTTGCATGGCACAATAATTCAGGGCAACACCCAATAGGTCAAATAAACCATTGCTGAGGGTTAATGGATGGCATGTACATATTAATGTCAATGAAATATGAATTATAATGCAACCCTGCTGTATTTATGCCTACCTGTGAGCACTCTAGCCATGTAGTCATTCAGCATTAATAGGGTCTTGCACATGTCAACACACAGCTGAAACTAGGAAGGTTTTTGCATGGGAATGGAATAGAAACCACTTTCACATGGTGTTTTTTTCTAGAAAAACTGTGCAAGTGAGAATTGATTTATTGACCGATGTCAAGGTGGCGATATGCCCCCTTTCAGCTAGTTACTATTGGACCATCTTCAGGTTGACCCATTACATAACATACCAAAAAAATCAACAAACAATTTAGGAAGCAGCAAACTGGTTGAATGTTAAACAGCAAAAACACAGGTGACTTTTCAGTATTGTTTTTGTCGTACGGTGCCATGTTGATACGTTTTTCTTTTCTGCACAGCTTTCTTCTACACATTTAAGCTGTTCTACTTCCAGATCTTCACACAGACGCAGGTCATAAGCGTTGATATTTCATTGTGTAAGGTTAGCCTACTTTTCAGTGAGACAAATGGTATATTATAGATGTTTTTTTTTTGGGTTGATCCGAAAACCGAGCCCCTTTATTAATATCCATGATCCGATTCGAACCGTGGGATTTGTGATCCATAACACCACTACATCTGAGTACATCCAAGTTATCCCGAAAAGCTGAATGAACTCAGAAAAATGACACACCGTGTCTGAAGTATTGTTGTGCTGTAAGCATCGTTATCGCAATATGAGCTTTCACAATAAACATGTCGCAAAAGTCTGAGTCCATCACGATAAATAACAAAAATTATATTTACGAAGAAATGATTTCTCACTCAGTAAGTGCACATTTGACCTGTTTGATGGAGGCCCAGGTCGTCAAGAACATGTTGATACAGTCAGATGAAGCGTCAACTCTGCTCAGATTAGTTGGTGCCAATTTAGTGCTTAAAAAATGTTAGTTTTTTTGCTTCAGGAGGGACGTGCTGCAACACAACCATTTTGTAAAACATGCAGCACAGCAGATCAGCATAACAACTGAGTCATATTAACGCTATGTGTAATCCAATGGAATGACAACATCCACAAAATAGTGGAGAACAACATACTGACGAACAGAAAACATAATGCAGCCGTTTAATTACGTGAAGCATTCAGACATCAGCTCACTCGGATATTCTGCGGATAAAATACTAGGGGTCTGGCCGGAGAAACTCTGGGTAAAGTCTGCGCGAAAAATGCGGCTGTTTGCGTTCACACATAGCCTAAAGAACCTCCGGGTAGCCAAATCTCCAGAGTTTTTCCAGGAGATTTCCATATGTGTGAAAAGGGTTATAGATAGTATGCATTCTTTATAATTACTACATTTAATTTTGTTATCGAAAATAATAAAGTAATTACACATTTCTAATATCATGCAAGTCTATTATGTGCATAAAAAGTAAACTGTTTTTATCTGGTTTGATTTGATGTCTTTTTCATATTGCAATATATATTGCAGATCCCTAGTCTGAAGCCCTAATGAGTTACAGAGCGTCTTCTACCAGACCAATAGCACAACATAACCTCCAATACAGTTTGCCTGAAGTGAGAGCTTGAAACTCTGCAGCCAATGGCATCACAAATAAGCCTTTATAAAGAATTCACATGAGTAAATCATTTGTCTGAAGGCAATTACCCACAAAATGTGAGATGGCAAAGTACAAACAGCAGCATTGACAATAGGTGTAGCGGGAGAGAGCTGTTAAGGCTGACAGTGGGATGAATCACAACCTCTTTATAGCCTCCATCCTGGCTGTAAAGACAGAAAAGAGCTGAGTGGTGAAAATGCATGTAGTGGTCAAAAAGGGTGCTTAGACCCTTTGTGTTAAGTATACTGCCCCACGGCATGCTGAGGTGGGGAAACAAACCATGGCTGCTCGTAGTAGTGAGCAGGGGCATGGGCCCCGACTGACGGACCTCATCTCTCTGGTATTTAGGTATGCCTTTGCTTTTCATTCACATCCCACCCGCACAGGCGCAGAGGCCCATCTCCCCACAGTCCGCCCCTCCCCCCTTCCTGTTGTTGCATATCAATGTAAATGGGTGGATGAATGGCTGCAGCTGGCCCATCAAAAGGCCAGCCCTGCTGAAGGGCCTTGGCGATTGAGATTCAGCCAGGCCACACCACCTCTACCCTCCCCCACCCAACACTTTGTCCTAATACCCGTACCCCCTGTGTCAGCTAAAAGCTCATCCAACATGAGTAGGATTGCTGGACACAAGAAAACTGATACAGCTGTTTTCCTCTGAGCACAACTTAAGTGAGCATGAAGATAAATAAAAATTTTTAATATTTTCATTTTAGAGTCATGACGAACAGCAAAGCAAAAACTGTACTCACATATGTGGCTTTTATCATCAATTTGACCAGGCATTGGTACTGGTGCTGTTGTGTACCACCATCAGAACATCCCTCTAACAAGGGCTTAAGAAATGCATTGCCAAAGCTCCTATAGGCACCAATAGTACATTTAGACCAGAGTCTGGCGTAAATGTCAAAGTAAACTACTATTTGCTTCTACCATCAAGATTTGTCATTGCCCATTGACAAGAAAGCCTCATACAATTGTACGTCTAGCTGTGAAAATCAGGTTCAAGATTGATGTATAAACATTATCAGAATTTTTTTTTTCCTCACTATCATTGTCAGACATGTCTCTGTGATCTGTACACTATCTTCAATTTCCAAAAAAAGGGGGTTTAAATACTTAAAATGAGGAGGAAAAAAGGGCATCACTAAAGAAAAGGAGAAACAAGGAAGGCAGAATGAGTCCAGGTAAGCAAGCCTGTTTAGTAATTTTCCCTGTGTGTCAGCAACAGCCTGAACAGACCAGAACAGCTGAGCCCAGAGGGACACAGCATTTCTAATGCCACGTATGGATAATACATCAAATCATGCAGTCTCCTGCTCAATAGCAAATCCCATCAAAACACCAACTGTTGTCTCCAGATTTGTACCATTCCTTCTTCATGCTTTCCCAGACTGAGGCACACAGCCCATTGCCTCAAAGCTTTGACTATGCAGGTTTCATTTCAAGGAGACTTTAATGTATTTTAACCCTTCTAAAAGATTAACCCTTGCATGTAGCCTTCAGATGATGAACATGTTACCTACTAAAAATACTCTACGAGTAGACTGTAAGAATTCTACATACTGTAGGCCTACACCGATATCTCCTGATATTAGATCACTAATCCACCGTATTCCCCATCGAACACTCTTTAACATAAATTGCACAGAAGTCCATAACATCTTCTGTTTCTCAACCTTGCAAACACATTTTGATTCACCTGAAACAACCATTGATGTCAACCAGGGCCTCACTGATATTGCTTTTTTTGGGGCTGATACCAATATCGATGTTGAGGAGGAAAAGATATAATAGCAATACATTGTCCGATAACTTTTTTAGATCTATTTTCGATCTGTGAGATAGATGGATATAGACACATTTACTGTGTTAACCCTTCAAATGCACTTGTCAAACACTTATTTGTAATGAAGACAAGCCGGTCATTCAACTGGAAAGTAACTGCACAGGTACATGCAACACGACTTGACACTCTGGAGAGTGATAATGCTTGTTGTAATCCATATAGCACACACAGAAAGAGAACTGCTAGTGTGATACAATGAAACTCAAATGAAATGTTTTTTGACTGGTAAACAAATCTGGTAATATCAGCCATATCGGAGACAAAATTAGCCAATACAGATTGTCACTAGATATGCTAATACTGGCCGATTAATCGGTCAGGCTTAAATTCAAATGGAAATCTAGCCCAGTTGCTTGTTGATCAATGTTAAAATGTTGTTAGTGTAGATTTTTATTTGCAAATCTGAATAAAGCTGTGACTCGATATATTCGTTTATTAGAGGCACAAAATATCCCCCTTTTCCAGCTCTTGATCCTGAAGATCAAAAGCCACATCTCTAAAAAGCACATTTCTGGAGAAGTAGCAGCATGCCAGACTAGAGAACCTTTTCCTTTGATGTGCAAGAGATGCAGGGAAGAGAAAATATTATCAAGAGCAGCACAGCGGAAGGCTAGGAAGTAAGCACAGCGAAACCCAAGTTGGAGACACCATCAACCATCAGGACCTCCAAACCCCTGAAATGAGGCTCTACAGTCCCTGAGGGAAACAGCAGGATTGGGGCCCGCCATTTTGTTCCATTTCACTTCGAGGATAGAGGAGGGGGGCAAAGGAATAGGCTGAGTTTCAAAGGGCTTCAGATGCCATTTGAGTATCCGCAGAGATTGTACTGGTATAACAGCAGCTATAAAAGATTTATACAACGCAAACAAGGACGAAGAGAGGGGAGTGAGAGAGAAACTAAAACACAGGAAGAAAAGGGAAGGCAGAGATGGACAAAGACAGGCAAGAAACAGGAGTAGCCATGCTTGTTTACCTAAAAGGACCACACTCTCTGCAGGAGAGGGGGAGGGGAAAGCCAGCATGGACAGAAGGCAGGCAGAGTGGATACCGGAGTTGAAGCTCAGGACTTTTTTTGCTAATAGACGCACACCCTGTTTGCAATACTTTCACTGGAAGCATTAAAACCGTTCTCAGTTATATTTAAGAAATAGAGATGCAGGTAAGAGAAAATACTTGACCACTTAAATATGCTCTTTAAGCAAATAACACCAACTGGTTCTTAGAAATATTGGTTCTTAGAGAAGCCCAGGTGAGACATTGAATGGGAAATGTTATGGACAGACAAGTTAATAATGGAAAATGTAGGTGCGCAGATGACCTACTGGTTAGGTCGCACCCCATGTACGGAAGCTATAGTCTTCCAAGTTGGCGGCCCGTGTTCAAGTCCAACCTGTGGCTCCTTTCCGCATGTCATAACCAACTCTCTCTCCCTGGTTTCTACTCTATACACAGTCCTAAAAGCAAAAAGGCCCAAAATAAAATCTTTGAACAATAATAATAATATAATGGAATATCAATATGTTGTATGTGGAACATAATGCATCACTCTGGTAACTCATGTAAGAGAGGATCATTTAGCTAAAACATAAATTGATTAAATTTAAGTAGGGAAATGTGTTAGATTAATGCGTGGATCATTGAGCTAATGCCAAACACAGTATATTTACTAAATCTACTGGCAACTTAAGCTGAATTAATGAACAGGAATGATTCATGGAACAAAGATATAAGATATCTGGTTGCACAGGACAACTAAACACTCGTGCTTGATAAGAAAATGTGGTCAAGTTTGGCAGTGCTAATTTTTGGCTTTGCTATGTTCAATTAATTTTCAATCAATTCATGTATCATTACCAAATTGAATTTGCTTGTCCGATCATGTGGGTTTATTGAAGTTGGTAAACACAATCTGCAAAAAGGAGCTCCTCCAGATAGGTCTGGAAATCAACATGCTTGTTTTCAAGGTACATATGTCAACATGAGGCACCAACAGCTTGTAGAATTTTGGAGCCTTCTCCAGGAACTGCGTCTGGATTACTGGCGTCCAAGTGCTACTTAAGGCTGACCAGTGATCAGTTTGATCACCTGTTAGCTAGGATTGGTGCCATGGTTTCTTGGATGAAGACAAACTGTTGAGCGCCTGCCCATCTGTCTCTGGTGCGTCGTTCTTTCTTAATTGATGTCCGAATCAATAAATATTCACTGTATCAAGTCTAAATGCTTCTTAATTAATCTGGTATACAAAAGCAACATGACCCCATCATGAAACAGTTCTCATTATTACCAAAAATATCATGATGTCATTTTGTAAACCAAATTTATGCTTTTCTGAGAGTCTTTTTTTATGTCAAGAGGATCTTGACAGTTATAGGCCTTTACAACACATTTTAAGTAAGATATATTCAATGCAGTAACAGAATATTGACTCATTTGTTCACCAATTCCAAGTTTGATCTGATTTTGTGAGCCTGATGTGTTAAACACAGTGTTTTGCTACTAGACACGGCCTGTCACAGTAGTCCAATCAATGTAGAAACGCTGTTACTAAATATTGTCACCACAACCCCTTTTATCACAACACATAACAAAAACAGTGACACTGAAAGTAGTAGGTCAAGCTAAATTAACTAAATTGCTTTTTAAAATTATTATTTTACATGTGAATTGTGGTTCTTGCAAGATGAGCAATTGCTACAGACTTATGCACAAGATTGATCAATTTATACATTGGCATCTTCCATATAACATTCAACAGAAGCGGTGCTTGCAAACCAGAGGCTAACAGTACATTTTAAAAAAGAATGACAGTGTGGCAGCCAGAAATATTCATAGGGGTGTTAAATCCCCTCTTAACTAGTACATAATTGTGATGAGTAAGTTATAAGTCAAGCTTTATGAAGACATTTTACATTTTAGAAAACATGAAGTTAGTTAGACAAACAATGGATTTTTACCATAAACATTTGTCTCATTATTACTTATACTAACTGTAAGATTTTAAAAATTAAGTGTGATACAATAACCAGAGAAATTGTTGTTGTTATTATGCAGAGTCATATTCTGTAGCATCAAATCTACTGTGCCACTACTGCAGTGCTCTCCTAATCTGCACTCTCGTTTATCATCCTTATCATCCCTGATAAAGTTTTTGATGATTTGAAGACCTTTCCGTTTTCATTCAGGTTCTACGAGCTCAGCTCTCTCTTTAGTGCTTGTTTACAGAGGGTTATTTAACCATTCTTGGCCAGGATAACCATCTGGGTGTCCTCTGCAACTGACAGTCGAGCAACCCAAACACAGATATCAAGCTTATCCTGTTCTCTCTCTTTCACCTTTGTTGTGTTTTTGCCAGTATTCATCAGTGATGAGCTCAACCTCCAAGTATGCTTCCGAAAATACGGAGCAGGCCACTTAAGAGTCATACACCCAACAAAAACCTTTTAAAAAGACATAAGAAGGCTGGGAGAACGACTGGTTTATGATGTTACTTTTTTCCCCAAAGTACCGTACTATTAGAATGGGCAAATATGCAAGAAACCCACAGGTTGTACAAGGGTTGACACATTTCTATTTAAAACTAAAATGAACTGGGTCGGACTAGTTGTGAGACAACAGCCACAGTAAAATAACAGAAATGTTGCCTGCCTTTAAATTACCTAAAACGTGTAACCTCAAGCTACAATAACAGCTCATGACCTTTTTGGCCTCACAGAACTCCATATCCTGTTGCAGGCAGAGGGCCTGGCTTAGGTCTTGGGTTCTACTGATCAGAACAAACGCTAAACCTAATGAAGTCACTAATTGGGGACCATCAGTTCATCACTGTCAAGCCGCATGGCAACTATTCTTACTTATGATACCACATACCTTGATCGTTGAATATATTTAAAAGGTTGCTTTTTATTATAGCTACAAAGACAGAACATATGTTCTCCAATATTCGTAAACATATGCATTATATTCCACCTGTTTTAAGAGAGACACTCAATAAGCTGCATTAAGCTTTACAAAATCGAACACTAGTTAATCCAAAAGAAAATAACAATCAAACTAGTGTCTATTATATTTGAACCCTTGGAGTGACAAATGGGTATGTATTAGAGATAGAATGTGTCAGAAACTACTTTATATTAAAATGATACACATCACAATACTCATGTAAACAGAATAGGGCATGTGACAGCTTTTGGATTGAGGCTTAAGCTATAAAAGGGAAACAGGACCTACGCAAACTCTAGGGAGACAGAGATATGCATCACTGCCTCTGCAGTGTAGTCAACATGAACGCCCCAACAAGCTAAAACACTCTCAGTATCTTGGTGGAAAACACCACCAGCGGCACTGCAGTGTTTTCTTCAGCATTGGTACTGCACCAAAGTGGAGAGCTTCTCCTACATATTCCACTTCCTCTCCAGCTCATTTTAAATCCAACCATGTTCTGTCCCGCCTGTACAGTTTTTTTGAACACAGAAACACAAGCACTACACTGACCAAACTTTGGTAATTGTGTCACTAATACTATCTGTACAACCCCTGTTAGTCTGCGAACTGTTTACAGTTAGTTTCTGATAAATCTAGGTGGCTCGTGGGCATTTAAATCTGTGCCATTTCATAAATAATCTGCATGTGTTTTGGTTCTGACACAGGTATTCATCGCTTTCCTAATAGAAGGGCTTAAGTTGTAGCACATAGGTTTTGCTTTAGTGCTGGAGCATACCAGCAAACGAACATGACATGGGGCTTCATGACAGGAATTTATTGCACACTTGGCTGGAGGAGCTAGTGTATTAATACTGCTTTTGATCACCTAAATTGGTATAAACTGGGATGTATTTATTGACCTCCCTAAATAAAATGAATGATTCTGGCTGCCTGGGATTTCGCACGTGGTAAATGATGTTTCCTAGATTATGGTCAAATTTAAGCAAACATTACTTGTAAGCCTACTGTGGACAGACAGCACTAGACCTGTAACCCTGTTAGTATGCCTGTACGCTTACAGTGTTCATGCATGATTTCAACATATGCAGCACTTATTTCCTTACCTATTTAGGTTGGATATTAAAACAACACACTAGTAATACAAGTCATAACACACATTGCACTTGCAGTTGATGTTTTCCTCGGGAACTTCTACAATAAATAAATGCCAACATTTAATAAATCATAACTAAGCATTACCGACAGCAGCCTGCGTTCAAGAAGCCGAGCTGCGTGCTCAAAATATTTGTGAATTTCCAGTGAAAATAGACTTAAGTGTACATGATGACAACTTTCAAATGTTATGCATCTCCATGTTTTAAAGTCAAAAATTACTCTAATTCTTGCAAGTTGACCTTTGTCGCAACATACACACATCAGAGTTAACCAAGGGGGCAGCAAGTCAGTTTGTTGTTATAAACGAGCTAAAGCAGGACCAAGAAAACAGCCACTTACCTCAGTCTGAATTCAAATTCAAATAGTTATCTGAATCTTTAATGTTTAATCTATGCCTCCTCGATGTTTTCGGCCGATGCTGGATGGTCCCATTTGTTGCCGTCGGTTCAGTGACGACTGGTTCGGAGACATACGCATAAACTCTCGTCGACCATTGCAGCTCAAAAGCAGCTCACCAGATACGAGGCTAGCGCTAGCTTGTTAGAGCCGTGTAGACCAACAAACAGACGTCCAGGGGAAAGAAAAACAATAAAATATCCACGCAACCTCGTTTACAGCGTCACTATTTCGTCTTCACCACAAGCTACGAACCTTAGAAACTCCATTTGCATGACGGTAGCCTTGCTTGGGTGAACGTAACCCATCAAAAGATTATATTTTGTTTCGGTTTAATCCTCTCCGCCAACCAGTACGAGCGGTTTTTCGAGCGGCCTTTGACTTCGGTGTATGGACGTTCAGAACGGAAACGCGACTGGTCTAAGACGAGCTACGTGATTGGCTCTGGGAGTGTGGGCGGATACCATTTCCGCACCGAATGAAACTGACGCCATTTTGGATCTACATAGCACACAGCTCTTGCTTCATCGCGAATACAAGCGGGGCTCCAACGTGGCTGACCGCATATCCCAGTTTCAAACGCCATAGACCACACTCCATTATATAGTTGGAGACTTCGAATAGGAAATGGAGTGCAGCCATTGTGTGCACTCGTTTTCTACACCTCTAGAAACTGTAGCGTGCCATTATATTGTTTTTATTTATCACAGGTAATAGTCAAACGTCTCCTGTGAAAAGTAACCTCAATGTATTAAATAAAGCTGTCAACTAATGCATTTTCTGAAAGCCTGTCATCGGTTGACCTACTTCGAGGAAAAAGCAGTCAAATCGTTTGCAAAAAATGTTTATCCAAACACAAGTAAGGATCGGGAAAAGCCCACCACATAGATGAGACGAAAGTAAAGCGGGGCAGGTGAACAAACCAGACGCACCCTTGGTCAGAGGAAAACGCAAAAGGTTGAAACAAATGATCCAATTGGCTGTAAGAAAACTCCTCCACTCTAACTGGGTTAGCAGATGTGTCACTCAAGCTGAACCGCACACGTCGCTTTCTAGTCTTGTTTATTAACAAGGAGTGGGTATGTGCGGGACAAAGCTGATACTAACTGAAGTCTAAACCCGCTAATGTTACAGAGTCGTTCTCCTTCAAGTAAACTGGGAAAAATAATTATTTAAAATAACGTACTGAGATTACTTTTGGACGAAAACCAATGTACTGCTGATGGTACATTGCACTATATTTCTCTTAAAACGTATGACGGAAAATGTGCTGTGTTTATTTGTATTAAATTCGCTTAATAACTGTCCCGAGTTCAAGGTTTATCTAGTCATCCAATAGCGCACTCTGGTGGATGACTGCTGAAGTGGGAAAACACTTGGAAATATAGCCTGCTTTTTGTAGGCTACTAACTTGGTCAGGGATTTTAGACTACAAGTCCAAATAAGTTAATTATTAAGTAAACAGAGAATACTTTAAAATCATCAAGACCAATATGTGCATCACAATAAAGGAACAATAAAAGACGATAAAGACCAGTTTAGAAATTCATAGAAATGGCCATTATCCAGCCTGTATCATTAAAACAGGTACATTAGATACAATTGGCCTATTGTTCCTTTTGAAGTATTGTTCTTCTTAAAATGACTTGTTTTATTTATAATTTATTCAATAAAACAAAAAATTGTGAGAAAAAAAAAATAAATTAAATATTTTCTTTGTTTTTGTACATCTGTAGAATTAAAAGCATGTTTTAAAGTTTTTAATAGATGCCTTGCACGATGTAATTTTTAAATATGAATGCATCGGGTTGTTTGTATCAATTGTTAAACATTAGAGATTATCCATAGGCAGTAGCATTTTTAAGATATATATAAATGATATATGGGAAGTCTGCATTTCTTTTTGCGTTTTTCATTACATTAATTATACAATTGTCTGTTCGGTATCAAGGGTAATTACATAACTGAACCAAATTGTTGGATTGCGCAGTGAGTGAATGTCCCTGTATTTAGGAAAGGTGTGGGTTTTTTATTTAACTACGTTGCACACTTAAAACGGTTCATGAATTAGTGTTAATATAAAGCAAGTTAATCAAAGGTAAATGTACAACTGACTGAAAAATATATTGCAGTGGTGTCTTGCAAACCCTGCGCAAACCTATGCGCAGCTAGCAGGTGCTTGAAGAACAACACGGAAGGTTGAGGGTTGAAGTTGAAAGTTCAAGACAAAGATATTTCAAAGCCTCCGAGATGTGTTACAATTTTAAGCATTGCATCTATAGTAGAGATGAATCGCGGGTCCTTTTTTTTTTTTTTAGCAGCAATTACTAATACATCGTAATAAAAGTAAATAAGTTTTGTTTTTGGAGTCTTACCCTTGCAGCAGGAGACCAGGGAGTGCTGCTGCTGTATTGTTGATTTCGAGCTGACATCTTTGCTCTCTCCTCTGTTGGGTTAAATAACATAGCGAGCTACTGAAGCTAGCTGCAAGTCAGGGTGAAGATAAACAAAACGTGTTATAACACACAGTTTGAGCTTAATAGACCACTTATAGCTATGGCATCGCATTCGATAAGTTAATAATCTATATTCAGTGATAAGAGACATTATGTCAGCCTTGTTGTTGCTGCACCGTGCCGCGCTGTGCAGAAAATACAGTAGAGATTTACTATGGACTCTCTCAAAGCGAAGTTCTTGTATATCAGCAAACAGCGGAAATGTTAGAAATGTGCTATCAAGATGGGAAAATATCAGAAAGATGCTTTTCAGAAAACAGACCGGACAAGTCTTACAAGTCGGCAACAGAAAATCATTCAAGTAAGTTTGGTATATCGTCAAACTTAATAGTTGAATGAGTGCATTAATACCCACATTTGGCTTATAATCATAGCTGGCTAGTTGTGACTTTTTCCAATTTACTGTCTGTGAATTGCGGATGTGTATACTCGCAGCCATTCATTGATGACCTTTACTTTTGTAAATAAAGGGAAGAAAAACGAGATTCTGCTTCAATGGGCCAAAAAAGCAGAATTTGAAATTTAAATGCGAGTGATACATCACGTGATATATATTTATAAAATATTTGAGTGAGCTTCGAATCTGTGGAAATAGTCTAGAGAACATGTAAATCACTGGTTCCATTATTTGTCATTTACAAACCATGATATTTATCAGTGTAATAACAGTGTTGTTTTTTTTTTGTAAATGACAAAAAAAAGTTTACCCAATGCTTCCATTTTTGTAGTCTTCTCCACAAACCTTTGGGTCCTGGCATGGAGGGAGTCTACAAAGAGTTAATCAGGAGCCACCTGCTGAGGAACCCTGTTGGTTTGGCAAATCTATTAGGTAAACATGCCATTTGAATATCTTTTGTATGATTTTTATTCCTAATGTCGAATCGATTTTAAGAATTGCATATAAGATACTTTGTCATCTTCATAAAATGATGAACACATGGATTTCAGGGGCTACAAACTTCTTCAGTACATCGCAGAACAAACAGGAAAAAAATAAAAGTAATGAACCGAAGGGAAAAACTCCAGAAGAAGATGAAGGTCAGTGCTAAATTGAATCGGCTGCTTTAAACACGGCTGCTCTATAAAAACACCACATCTATCTGTGATTAAGTAATTTCTTTCTCTGGTCATCTTTATTCATTTCTTTTACAATATGTCTCACCTTTTAGAGGAGAAGAAACGACGTGAGCAGGATGACCAGATGTACCGGGAGCGTCTTCGGGCCCTCTTCATCATTGCACTTATCATGAGCCTGATGAACTCCATTAATACCAGCGGTGGCAACATCTCCTGGAATGACTTTGTCAATGAGATGCTGGCCAAGGGAGAGGTGTCCCGTGTGCAAGTTGTCCCCGAGAGTGACATTGTAGAAATTTATCTTCATCCTGGAGCAATTATCTTTGGGAGGCCTGTATGTTACACTATCCACCAACATTTAATGCTACATTACAGATAATTAGGAAGGATGTGAACTTTTACTGTCGCAAACTAACCTCTCATTTCCTGCTGTCTGTCTTGCTTTGCAGAGGTTGGCACTCATGTACAGAATGCAGGTTGCAAACATAGACAAGTTTGAGGAGAAGCTCAGAGCTGCTGAAGAGGAACTGAATATTGACACTAAGGACAGGATACCGGTGTCCTACAAACGCACTGGATTCTTTGCAAAGTAAGAACACGATCTTTAAGAGCAGGCTTTAAATCAAATCAAATGTGTTTTGGGTTGTTATATACTGTACATATAAACAGACTTTTCAAATTGGAAAACAGCTCCCATTGGATTTTCAATGCCTTGAATGCCAGTGTTCTCTTACTTTGTAGTGAAGAATGATTTGAAATCTGTTCACTTTGCAGTGCAGTCTATGCTCTGGGGATGGCTGCAGTGGGCGTGGCTATTCTCTGGTATATCTTTCGACTGGCAGGCATGGGTGGCCGAGAGGGGGGCTTCAGTGCTTTTGTAAGTGAAGACCACATAATCAAAGTGTTTTGTGCACATTAAGTGTCCTTATTAAGTTCCATCACTTAAACTATCCTTTTGATTGCATGTTGCGACACACTTAACAGAATCAGCTGAAGATGGCCAAGTTCACTATTGTGGACGGCAAGTCAGGTAAAGGTGTGAGTTTCAAAGATGTAGCAGGCATGCACGAGGCTAAGATGGAAGTGAAGGAATTTGTGGACTACCTTAAGGTAAGACAATCATCACCATGATATCTTTTGCCCTGCATAGTTCTTTAATCATGTTCCTTTACATAAAGCACACATTTTGCACTCAATCTAAGGACAAGGTGAATCTAAAATAATGTTTTAGTTCACTATTTGCTACAATAACTGCATGATGAACTGAAGTTTGTGAAACCTTCTCTCTCTTTTTTCCAAAAGTTGAAGTATTAAACTAAAAATGTTGATGTAATTGGTTGTTAGAATCCAGAACGATACCTCCAGCTGGGAGCCAAAGTTCCCAAAGGTTCCCTGCTGCTTGGGCCTCCAGGCTGTGGGAAGACCCTGCTGGCTAAAGCTGTAGCCACAGAGGCTCAGGTGCCCTTTCTGGCTATGGCAGGCTCTGAGTTTGTGGAGGTCATTGGAGGTATGTAAAGACAGCACCAGTACATGAGAAAATAAATGCTGACATTCACTTTGGTAGCAGGTATTATTGCATATGGTATTATTGTTCTATGGAAACTGTGTCACCCTATCTGCTATTTTTGACGTGACTTTGATTGTGTTGTAGGCCTCGGTGCTGCTAGAGTCAGGAGTCTGTTCAAGGAGGCTCGAAGCCGAGCTCCCTGCATCGTCTACATCGATGAGATTGATGCCGTAGGAAAGAAGCGCTCCAACAACATGTCAGGTTTCTCGAATACAGAAGAGGAGCAGACCCTCAACCAGCTGCTGGTAGAGATGGATGGTGAGTAAATGAAGGATTTCAGAGTAGGTGTTTTGTTGTCCTGAGAGGTTGTGACAACCTGGACACTCTGTTGTTTTCACCACAAGTTCACACCCCCAAATCGCCTACATTCACACCCACTTCTTCCCTCTGTCTACTCACCGATTGGCTCACTGTCCGCGCCCCATTCAATTCTCCCCTGTATTTCATTCACTCGGGCTGAGCAGTAGAGAGAGCAGCAGGAGAGGAGAGCTGAGAGTTACAGAAAGATCGTCGGAAAAACACGCTAAATAGCACGTTAGAAAATAAGTAAGGCAGTTAATCCCTTCTCTCATTTTTCACCGTCATCAACAACTCTGATCATCCTCATCTCCATAACACTCACGGATCGTTCTCATTCACTCTTCACCTGTAATCCAAACACAAACACAAATGGACTTTTTGACAGACTGACTGACTGAAGTGAGTAGCCTACAGCTAAAACTGACTTCTTTATTTCACAGAAAGGTAGATATTATTTTGTTTCTTTTCATAAACTGAACTGAAGATCTTTTCCCCACTTTTTGTTGGAACTGAGTAAAAACCCAAAGTGGAATTTTGAGTTGGACTGTTTCTTTTTTACTTTGTGAGGACTGAGGGATTGTGGGATATTGAGTATTTGTTATTTTTTTGAGTGTGGGTTGAGTGTTTGAGTTTATATTGTTCACGGAGTTCATTAATATACGACTATTGTGCTTTGAATTGCATTGGTTGTGGATTTTCTATTTGTGGGGTTTTGTCATTTGATGTAAGGGTGTACACTCTGTGTGACGATTTGGTTCAAATAATCCAAACAAAAAACTCAACTAAAACTTAAAACGACAAAAAACAACCGACTTATCTTAAATGCCAGGAGAGAGACCTGGCTGGCACCCCTAAAACAAAATATTAAAAGATCATCACATCTCAAAGTCAAACTGTCACAAGGTGTACTTTTCAGACAGAACTATGTAACTTTGTACGATTTCTTCATTGCAGGAATGGGAACGACAGACCACGTCATTGTGCTTGCTTCCACTAACAGGGCAGATATCTTGGACAATGCACTTATGAGACCTGGCAGACTGGACAGGCACATCTTCATAGACCTGCCCACACTGCAGGTAGTCTTCAACACCTACAGAAACCAGACGACTTAAACAGTGACGATGGCGTGGCTAAAGAAGTGAAAATATATCTGCTATTTAGTTTGTTCTTTAATTTAGTTAGATCAACTTCTTGTTAATTAACTGCTGCAAAACACACGTACTGTGGCAGAAGTAAATATATCTCAATTTAGAATCATGAAAGAAATGCTTTTATGAATTTCAATCTTATCATGTACACATGTTTTACACTCGTCTATGTATACACAGGGCTGTGTGTCATTACACCTTTTTAAGTGTCCCTTTTCTTGCTGACCCTATCACGCTGTTATACGCTATCAAGCAAACAAACACTATGCTCTTGGGCTAACCAAACTTTTTGAACTGTGCAGGACTTTTTCCATTTCATGCAGGTCTTATTTCATTCTGTTTTGTTTCCTCTCAGGAGAGGAAGGAGATCTTTGAGCAACATTTAAAGATCTTGAAACTGACCCAGCCAGCAGTCGTCTACTCTCTGCGTCTGGCCGAGCTCACACCTGGCTTCAGTGGTATTTACATATCAACTGTTATGTCCTCTTGTTTATCTTTAAGTACCAAAAGATTGGCCTTCAGTAATAATAATTAAAAAAAAAGGTTTTGATCAACAGAAATGAAACATTTTTAGACCTAACACAATACTTTTGAGGTTTGCTGACTTGTGATTCCTGAATAAGGTTATCAGGAAGTCATTTCACCAGCTCACTTTGTCGCTTCAGGTGCAGACATTGCCAACATTTGTAATGAAGCCGCCTTGCATGCTGCCAGAGAGGGCCACAAGTCAATCGACACTTTTAACTTTGAGTATGCAGTGGAGAGAGTCATAGCAGGTATGTTCTTTCGTTGGAAAAAATAGCGATTGTTATAAATCTTCTTGGCTTCTTCTCTCCCTAAATGTGACAACCCCCGTGTGTATTTGTGTGTACGTGTCTTCAGGAAGTGTAAAGAAGAATAAGATCCTGTCCAAAGAGGAGCAGCGGGTGGTTGCCTTCCATGAGTCTGGACATGCCATAGTGGGATGGCTGCTTGAGCACACAGAGGCAGTCATGAAGGTAACACATTGCTTTATGTCCGCTCCAGCATGTGGTGTAGGCGTTTTATGGTTCTTTCTGTACAAATACGTACTCTAACACATTATTGTAAATGTGTGATGTTTGTATATTAAAATGTTCTTGGACAGTTAAACCATGTCTACAGTATGATGCTATGGAAGCTGTTAGCACCAGATGCATGCCAAGTTTACGTAAAACAATTAGTCCAAATATCTTGTGAATCATCAAACTACTCTGCCCATTTTTTTTCTTTTTCTCTGCTGGGCTGTGATCTTTTTTTTTTCCTCTCCCTCTGTCATTCACACATCTGAATATGTGTCAAAGCCGACAAGGACATCCAACTAGGTGTTAAACATGTAGCCCTTGATTAACACGACCATTGTTTTTGTATGCCCGATAAGCTGTCAACAATTCTAGCTTCAGTGCATTTATAATCAAGCAAAAATATTTCTTTACGCAACCTGACCAACGGTTCAAATAATGTTTGTATAACACTGATGGACACAGATATCTTTCACAAACGGCACAACAAATCAGCGCTTAATCTGCACAATGATGAGATGAATGACCACTTTGGGAAATAACTTGTTGGATGTCTTTGGTTCCAGTTTCTTGACATATCTCACTCGTGGATGTTTGGCTAATGTTTGCAATATTGGCCACGTGGTCTTTTGTCCTATACTCATGTCCTTCTTTCTTCTGTTCTGTGATGACGTTTAATGTCCAGTTCACTTCCTTTTCACCTCGGTCACAGTCCTTTTCTCAGGAGAAAAAACATTCATTGCCACAGTTAATGTAGCTCAACCCTTATGTTTCTTTTCTATTTATCGCTCCTGAAAAATAATTTGGAAAATTGTAGTTTTTTTTGGTTCCATCATTTACACTTTTTGTTCAGAATGATCAATCAAAAAACTGTTTTGCTTTTTTTTTGGTGTAGGATCCATGTTTCTTCCAAACAAGAACTCCACTTTTCCTCCATGATCATATGGGGATGTGGCAGTTTGCTCTTTGCAATTAGTGGGCAAGAACAAGGCTCCGGAAAAACAAAACATGAGGCTCTTAAAAATGTCATGACTTTTAACATTTCAGTGAATGAGGTCTGTAGAAAAGAAAGTAACTACAATACCTACATGATCACTTTTTTTTTCTTTTTCCCCTACAGGTGTCAATTGCCCCACGGACTAATGCAGCCCTGGGATTTGCCCAGATCTTACCTCGGGACCAGTTCCTGTTCACCAAGGAGCAGCTGTTTGAGAGGATGTGTATGGCTCTAGGAGGGAGAACTGCTGAGGCTATCACCTTCAACAAGGTTACAACAGGTACAGTCCACCTTTTAGATATTTGCTGTGTACAGTACATTATAGAGTCTATTTGTAGATGCAATTCATTTCAATGCATTATCCTGACCATTGCACACACACACTCTGTTGCTTATTATGTTGATAGTAATTTTTTTTGCTACAGATTAAACTCTGATCTGCACTCGGCTCTAAATGGAACTTTTAGCTAAGAATCTGGAGAACGTCCCAATATAAACACTTCTCCTTCTGTGTCTCCAGGAGCTCAAGATGACTTGCGTAAGGTGACACGTGTGGCCTACTCCATGGTGAAGCAGTACGGCATGAGTGATAGTGTTGGCCAGGTGTCGTTCCCGGAAACAGAGGAGCAAGGTGCCATTGGACGTCGTCCTTTCAGCCAGGGCCTGCAGCAGCAGATGGATCACGTGGGTTCTTTTTATTAGATGAGGAGTTCCTTGTTAGCCAATAATAGCACACTAAACGCTGAGGAAATTAGTTTTAACTTTGTGTTTTTTAATTTAATACTCATTGTCTGTTTTTTT
The DNA here is from genome assembly GCF_963584025.1 of Labrus mixtus. Lineage (NCBI taxonomy): Eukaryota > Metazoa > Chordata > Actinopteri > Labriformes > Labridae > Labrus > Labrus mixtus. The sequence continues at coordinate 18,575,682 of NC_083612.1, read as the reverse complement.
TTCTCTACAGCACAGTTGATATGTTACATGTTATTTATTATAAACTTTTTTCCTTCTTTCAGGAGGCTAAGATTTTGATAGCTCGTGCTTACAGACACACAGAAAAGCTGCTGCTTGACAACAGAGACAAGCTTACTTTGGTCAGTAGATCTTTCCTTCATGATAAATGTTGTGTTTTCTCTGTTATTGAGCACTTTTGTCTTGTTTTGCCTTTGCCATTTTAATTCATGACACTCTGGTGTTTCCAGTTGGCAAACGCACTGTTAGAGCGTGAGGTGGTGAACTACGAGGACATCGAAGCCCTGCTTGGTCCGCCACCACATGGGCCCAAGAAAATGATCGTCCCACAGAGCTGGCTGGAGGCTGAGAGGGACAAACAGGACACAGGAGAAGACGAACCTCCACCACCTCCCCGCAAACACACAGACGAAGACATGGATCCACAGATGGTCTGAGAGTAGAACGCAGGTCTCGTAGTTATTTCACAAATGCTGCATTTTGCTGCGATTATTAGGGGCTGGATGAATGTGGCTTTAATTCTTCCTTTAAAGCTTTATATATACCTGAAAGCAAAACCATTAAAGTTAGTACATGCAGACTTTTGTGCAAAACAGCTGACCCATTAAGATGATCTGAAACGGGCTAGAACAAGCCAGTTTGGCTCTATTATTCCGTAAAAGCACTAAATATCCTACGGTGCAGATAATATAGAAAAGCTCACTGATCGACTCTTACTGTATGTGCAACCAATAATAATATGCTACATGACAGAATTCCCAAACACTGTGTGCTGGTGTGGAGTCATTTAAATGCAGACATATACCAGGCGTGTACCGTAAACGTTTGGACTTGAATATTTCATGTATTCACTTCTGCACATAATGACATAGCAGAACTGCTAACAAAGTGCAAACCAAATGATTCTCTAGTCCACTTTGTCAGAGATGACGTGATTTGTATACAATATATTTGAAATCATTTAGAAGGTTTGCTTCGACACAAACATGTGAATTTAGCATTAGTGTCTCTGGTACTTGAGTTAGCTGCAGTAGAGACTGCGGTAAAGTACAGGTTGTTGTAGGTTGCTGTGGACGTTCATAGTGAGCAGTGTGCATTTGAATCGGGTCAAAAACAAAAGGTCTTCAATAATTGGAATGCCTTGTTAATGAGGAACATTTCCACATTTTTGGAATACCCCTTTAAGGCTGAAGCCCCCGACATGTTGATGATAAGTTATTATTCTGCTGCCAGAAATACAGATGGAGTCTATGGAACAGGTTTATGTGGACTTTCCTTTGTTTTGGTTGAATTGCTACAAATTGATGTGACGTCCCAAAGGACAGTGTTGCTTCATATGAAAATAAAGTTTTATTTACATAATGTTCTGCTCTTTGTGTAGTAATTACATAAATGTGTGTGTTTTATGTGTAGCAGTCAAAACATTAAACACTCGATAAAAGATTACAATTTATTTCGTAGACACCAGTGAAATCTAAATTCGATGAACATGTGAAAACAAAATAATTCATAGTCCTTACCTCCAAACTCTGTGATGACTGAGTGTTGTGTGGTGCTGTGTGTTTTGTATATTTTCATATATGTTACTGGTTGTCTAAAAAAGCCTCCAAAAATGTTAACAGATGCTGGAATGGAGGATTGGTGATCTTAGAAGAAAAGCAGTCAAAATCAATATCAAAGCAAATTTATCTTATAAAATAACATATATAAAAAAAGAAATACATTAAAACAATTAAAATCTCAGGCTTGTTGTATGCGTCATTCCTGAGTAATTTGAAATCTGAGGGTAAACAACAACAGACATGGACATCATTTCAACAAACATTCGGTTTCCCTTTAGCCTTTCCTTTTGGCTGATCGTGCCAACACAATTTTACTGTCTCCGTTACTTTTCCTGAAAACTTTGCAACAAGCCATTCTGTGAGCTGTGTCCAAATAATCCTCTAGTAACCCCGCGGCACACTGGATTCAACGCCCCATGGTTTTGCATAGTTTTTTTTTTCTCCCCCTTGTCAAATCTCATCCTGGACTAAAATATTTGTTGTCCAGAAAAGAAAACCCCTGACGTGTGTTCTGTGTCCCAAACTGCTGGTGAATCAGACAGCCCTTCTCTCTCTCTCTCCATCCTAACGGGGGTCATACATATTGGCCAGTTTCTGAAAGCGTGGTCCCCAGTTGTTGAGGTAGTCGTAGTCCTGGTCTCCATCAGAGCTACCTGAAGCGATGGAGCTGAGGCTGCCTGCCAGTGAGCCCTCTCCCTCGTAATCATAGATCAGTGCAGTGTCGTATGGAGGCACATTTGGGTCGTTGTCTGCTGCCTCCAGGCCCTGAGGGAAGAAAATTACAGTTTTTTTTTAACTTGCAGAGGTTTGAAGAAATGTCCTTGGAATGTAGTTTTAATTGCCAATGTATATAAATGACGCTTGATTGGGAAAAAAAAAACGTTTACAACCTTATAATTCATACTCTGAAATTCTGAACAGCACATTCAAAATGAACAACTATCATAAGACAGTGACACCTTATTGTTTAAAATTCTGAATTTACATCTGAGATCCAAATGAAATGCAAAGAAAGTTCACGTTTAATATCAGAAAATAAAGGGATTTTTTAAAGTTGTGCCTTCAAAACAGTACCTACACAAAGCATAATCATATTAGAATGTAAGACGGACTTATTCAATGCAAACTTTTCACCATTCAAACTGTGTTTTAAATAACAGATACAATCAAACTTTTAACAGCATCAGAAAACATCTCTCTTTATTATGTTTTTGAAAGCGTTTTATGGAAGAAAGGGTCATGAAAGAACATTCCTGTTTAAAAAAAACTCCCTTTTGCACTATTTAAGACGAGAGAAAAATATGAAGTCAGGCTGTGCAATATGTCGCATTGAAGGCAGAGAGCAGCGTTGAACTGCTAGTCTAACAACGATGATTTTAAATGTATTTTAAATATGTAAAATAAATCCTTTCTTTCTCCTCACGTCATTAATGAAGTCCACGATGTCAGTGGGGTCTGCAGGAGGCCTCCTTGGGTACGTGGGTGAGGGCAGGTTGTGTGGGGCATCCTTCCTGAGGGGCTGCTTTCCTCGAGGGACACCGGACGCTGGGTAGTAGCACCCCGGGGTTGAAGGGATATCATGGGGATTCCACAGCAGGTCAATGTTAAAGGCATTCTGCGAAGGCGAGAGGGAGAGGCTACAGATTTACTGTGCATGTACTTTATGAATACAGAAAAATGAAGCCAAGGGTCTAAAAGTAAGAGTTTTTGGAGACATGATCACACTATTTCATACCATCTATTAAATACAACCTGCAAGATTTTATATCATATTGTATCACTGCATTCTACAATCAATGCCTAGTTTGCATAACAAAGTCAAGAACTCTTCCAGTTGATTTTAGACCTGTCTAACCTTACCTCGTCCTCCTCGCCCCCTCCTTGCTCGTCATAATTGAAAACATTATCACGGATGTCGTCTTCCGATTCCCCCACAAGCAGACCTGTTCCTTTCTTAATGTGATGACGTCTTCCACAGGTGGTCACGGCCACCGCCATAAGGAGGAGCACCACTGCAGTTAAACAGGATATAAAACATAGCAGTTACTAATTCATTCCTGTTTTAAAGGTCATATGGTCAAACATTAAGTGGGTTAAGGTCATCATTGAGGGTATTGGTTATAATCTCTGTAAAATGATTTGTTGTGAAGTCTGTAAAATATCAGGAACTAGCATCAGGTATTCTTATTGTTCTTGTTGGGGAAGAAAAACCACGATTTCTAAGACTGAATGATGTGTTCAAGGTGAGACTTACACAGAAGGAGAACAAAACAGGCTATGATGATGACGAGAGCGATGAAGCTGATCCCCACACTGGAGCCCAAGATAGCCCCCACTTCAGACCTGCAATCCCCAAAGGAGTCACAGGGACACACAGTCACATTAACCTGAGCGTAGGCACTCAGAACCGGGCTGCCAGCGTCTGACACCAACACTGTGACCGCATACTCTCCTGCCTCCAGCTCCACGAGAGGATGGAGCACAGCATGGGTATCTGAAGAAGGAAAAACATTGAAGAAATGTCTGATTTCAGGAGATTCATGGTAAACAAAAACACAAAACAATTCTGCAGACTCAACATCTCTGGCTCTATTCTTAACCCTGATTGTTTGTCCTTGCCATTGACTTGGACGACGGTCCAGTTGATTGACCCATCCATGGGCATTTCAAATGTGAAGGGTGCAGCGTGTGGAGAAAGGTCTTCATCCACAGCAGTCAAAACCAGACCCGAACCAGTCCGGCTTGCATCCTTACATACAGAGCCACTCAGAGGGATGAGCTGAGGGGGGAAGTCATTGGTCTCCTTCAGTGTGATGAGCACTGTGGCCGTGGTTGACACTCCATCAGCATCTACAGGACAAAGTTAATACACAGCATTGACACACTAAGTTAGAATAGTAATTTGATGTTTGTTTGTTTTTTTTTGTTAGGTGTTTAATCAATACTTATTTGACCTAGTTGGCAAATTTAGCCCCAAACTGACCTGTAACCTTGACAACAGCAGCGTAGATATTTTTTTTAACATGTGGAGAGCGCATGTTAAATGTTCTCCTGGCACTGATGTCTCCTGTATCCCCGTTTATGTCCAGCCACCTCTCAGGATCTCTGCTAATCTCGTACCTGCCACACAGAGCAAAGAGAAAGTTACAGACGCACAAACTGACTGACTTTTATATATTTTTAAGAACACAAAATGTATCCAAATGCGTCCATACCTCAGGTCTGAGTTATCTGGGTCAGTGGCGATGTTGCTTTTCAATAAAGTCCCAGGGACCACAGACTCGGGGACCACAATTCGTATGGGGTCCTCCATGAAATGTGGAGCTTCGTTCTCGTTAACAACCCTCACCACCACTGTAGCCGTGCTCACTGGGAGGTTGGGAGCCTTGCTGCTCAGAGGGTTGAGATTTTCCACCATCAGAATCAGTTTGTACTGACTCTGTGCTTCAAAATCTAATGGCTGCATGAAAAAACAGATAAGAAAGGAGTTATTGTGAAAAGAAGACTTTGCCCCTCACAATGGTTTAATGTACCAATAATCGAAATGATCAATCTTTATTAATAATAAATGTGGTTAAACATACAGTTTAAGTATTTTAGAAGTAATTTACATATTTAACAAACCTGCATCTGATGTTGAAAAAAAACTAAAAAGCATCTTTTTCTCAGAAACGTGTAGTTTCAAAACTCCATCACTAGAGGGTGGTGTTGAGCTATGTCTGAGGGCTTCACTGCATTTTTTTTTTTAACTGAAATTAATTTTCACAAAATCCATAACTCCCACATCCCTTAACCCCTAACCCTACACCTTGAATATAGTTTCATGTATAATATAGAATTTCAACAGGCAAATGACAAGGTGTGACCTGTTAATGGTTGGCCCCGAAGTCTCTGATGTTGTTTTAACATCCTTTACAATCATCCCCTCCCTCACACAGTTTCAGAATCAGATCATCAGACTGTACCTTCACCACTCTCAAAACACCCTGGTTGGTGGCGGGATCTGTGCTGATGGCAAATTTTCCTTCGGGGTCGTTTGAAATGGAGTATTGGGCCTCCCAGTTTCCTGTTCCAGGATCATCTTTGTCCGTCACATTTACCCGACCGATCTCATAGTCCTTCCTGTTCTCCTCAGCTGTCAAAATGTACTATAGATCCACACATGAAAACACAGATCAAAAGATTCAATCAAGTGTTATGAAGTGATGCATTAACAATGAAAGTCTTAACGTTTAATGAATGTAAGTTGGGTGTTTTAGATATCAAGTGAAAGACTGCCTTATACATTGTTGTGAGACTCACATTGGCTGGGCTGAACTGAGGAACGTGGTTGTTGATGTCAGTGACATGTATGATTGCCACTCCTTCACTTGTAAGCCCCATTCCCCCCATATCAGCAATCTGCAGCTTTAATTGGAAACTCTTCACCACCTATGACAGAATATGTCACATTTTAGGGAAATGAGCTATAACATGATGATCTGCAAGCATCTTCAACCTAACCTGCATGTTACCTCTCGGTCCAGGCCTACATCCCTCGTGTAGATGGCTCCTGTCTCGTTGTTAATACCAAACATCGTCTTGGTAACAGCGTTGGCAGGAAAGCTCTCCTGGCCAATGATGGAGTAGCTGAGATAGGCGTTTTCTGTCATTGGGTCATCTGCATCAGTGGCCAACACTGTCATCACTGATGTGCCTGTCAAAGAAATGTAATTCTTCAATCAGCTGGATAGATCTGTCAGAATGAATCACAGAGGTGTGAATCTCGTGCTGAGGCTGCACAAGTTCACTGAAAAATATGACACTTGTAGCCACTGAGTAATGCAAGTAGAAAGAAATTACAGAATTACTTTTAATCTGTAATCACCAATTCAATCTTGGCGCCCTGTAAGCAGCCTAAACAAGCATGTTTATTTATCCAACTTAAGCTTGCTTATTTAGGCATGAAATCCCTTCTTTTTTTTTTAGCTTTTGTCGGAGCTCTTTCCATTCCCTGAGGAAAATATCTGGCTTTTTAACTGCTAAATACTCCATTATGTACACTTTCTCCTCGCCTTGCTTATCTGCCTTCTGTATAGTGCAGGTAAGTGGGTGTAGTTATATAAATACAATTCTGCTTGAAATCTGGAATCTGAATATGATGGTGTAGACAATGTTAGCGTGAGCTCAAATGTTTTAGGTTGTAAAACCACAACAATGAGCTGAAATACCCTTAAAAAAAAGCTGATTAAGGCTGAGGGAAACTAATAATCATCCATGTATCCTGCACCAAATGTACGTAGTAATGACATGCAGTGTTCATATAATATTGATTGCAGAAGCTTTAAACTGTTATGTGTTCATGAAACACATGCACACACAATCCCTGTTAATTGTTTAGCACCAATACACCAAGTCAAAGTCGTTGTATGTGTAAATGTACTTGGCAATAAACCCAGATTCTGATTCTGATTCTGATTCTGAAACACTGGGGGAAAAACAGTACAAGTAAAGTGCTATGCTTTAGTTTAAGCCCCTCCCAGATGAGAAGGGGGTATCAAATGGATCATTAGAACATTTTGGTTCAAAAGTATAATAAAGTGTGCAGTGCAGTAGCTGTATACATTGATGTACCTGGTACTGAGAACTCAGAGACAGAGCCAACAAACTGGCTCTGGGTGAAGGCTGGTCGGTTGTCGTTCTGATCCAGCACCATTATCTCTATGGTGGTCGGGTTCTCTAGCCTCTCACCACTGGGGGACAGCGCAAAAGCTTTCAGCTACACACACACAAACACAGAAACAATAAATAAATTCTGAGTGAACACTCCAATCGTGATATATGTACAACGAATTACCACAAGTCCAACATATTCCTTTGGGTATTTGTGGAGTATGTACACAACACATGCTGAAAATGGCAGAAAGAAATGTGCAGGATGTTTGGTTTAAATTCATGCGTTACATCACCAGTCATCTGGAAGAAACACTCTGAAGTTTCTCCCAAGATGCCCATAAAGGCCCTTGGAAAGTGACCTCTGGCTGTTTGTGCCGGTGTCTATGACACTGATAAATGATTTGAGACAAACACATGGACCTATGCTCTGAAACACATGTAGGGTCTCATTGTCCCTTTGGATTTGTGTTAGGTATTTCTGCTTGATTGCACTGTGAAGCACAATTTAAGTGCCTGGTCTTTTAAATACACTCCCATCAATTCTCTCTTACCGTGAAGCTTCTGTATTTCTCTCTGTCCAGCGGTCGTTTGCTCCTGATTATTCCTGTTTTGTCATCAATCTCAAACAGATTCTTGGGCTCCTGGTCCACTCCAGGTCCTTCTAACTTGTAGATCACCACTCCTGTAAAGATCTTGTCCGATTTGATCTAAACACAAAAAGGAGGAGATTACATTTATCATCTTCGCAGCCTCATAGGGAGTTGGGGGTAAGGGATTGTAAAGCTTGTGTTGTAACACCAGATGTGAGTATGTTGACAGTCAGGGACCTTGACACAAGAGTGTTTAAGCTCAGAGAGGCCTTTGACTAACAGCAGGAAATGAGATTCTGACCTATGAATAGCTAGGAGTCTATATTTTATGCATTCTGCATTCACTTTTATTGACACATGGTCTGTGATGTTTATTCATCACCTTATAAAAGCTGCTCAATATTTCTACTTGTAGTGTAAGATTTATATGCTAACTGGTTGTCTGTGGCAGCCTGAACAAAACATTTACATTTCATGTGTCTTTTAAACATGTTATGTTTAACTTAAGTGTTGTAGGCCTAGAGCTAATTAAACACTGTCACCTATCAGCTTATTAATCATCTGCATGACAATGATTTAGTTTCCAGATGAAAACACTACAAATCCTTCATTTTTAGAACTTCAATTTTCATTCAAGTGTGTAAAATGACAGATCCCACCAGCTCCCAAAGCAAAGTAAAATTTAGTAGCTTAGTTTGTTTAATAAGATCTTATTAATGTCTGTCTATGGCTTCTAGACAAAATGAGCACTCGTCAGGACCAAAAGGAGATTTTGTCCATTTCCTCATTTGTCTTAAAGACGATCCTGAGACATAAACATGGTTCTGGATCACAGTGAGCCCTGTGTGAGAACTAAGTGAGATCTCTTGTATTTCTTGCAGTTGTCTTTGTTCAAGATCTAAGCTTGAGGAAAAATAAGACTACAAAAAGCTCTCAAATGTGTCTCTAAATGAAGGTTCAGTTTCACATTCTGAGTTCTCAAATTGGTCTTCCAGATGTCTCATTCTAAGATCTCTTAGAGGACAAAGATGACACACATCTCATTCCTAGATCTGAGCTTCAAGTAAAAAAAAAATGAGACAAACGCAAGATCTCTAATAAGTCTCAATATGATCTCAACAATCGAAAACGCTTAGGTCTGTGTCTGATTTTATAGATAAATAAGGAGTATTTATGGGATATACAACAATACATATTTTATTTACATATAGGATGTTAAACTCTCAGAACTTTAAGTTATTTCACACTCAATTTACATCAAGCAGCACCATGGCGGTGCGAAAGTAGACAGAAGTCCCCATGGTGTGTAGTTCTCAGGGAACTCCCTAGTAGATAGTTCCTCTTCAAAAAGTCCCCAGAACTGTTTGGTCGAAAAACTTGTGACAAAGTTACGGTCCAGGCTCCCTTTCTGTGTGGCTATTGCAAATTAAGGAGCAAAACCTACAGATGGACTGTCTGTGAATAGAAACTGACTTGGCTTGGAAGTGATGTTTAGGGCAGTAAGAGAGATCCTCAATCAACCAAAATTTAAATGGTGGATTCTTTTTTGAACTCTCCAAAACCAAACACTGTTGTAAAAGTGCAGGATCCAATAAAACTGTGTCTTTAAGAGCTCTAATTAAAGCTGCAAACATTAGCATGTGTAGCTATCAAGCTTACTATTCACAGTGGTGATTTTGTCTATCCCTGTTTGTATTCCTATGGTTTCAAATAGAAAATGTAATTTGAGTGGTATTTGTCTACAATAAATGTGAACTGTATATGTGTGAGAACAGAGCTTCCTGAGCTTCCTGTGAGAGACAATGTTAAAAAAAGAGGACATTTAGCACTTAGAAGACTTGGCAATAGATGTACATGATTATTAACACTCAGATTGCTGAAGCATATAACAGCTGTGTTGCTAACATACACTTGGCATGAGACTCCGGATATATCAAGCTCTGTGTAATGCTCTCGAGGTGGATTGTGTCCCTCATCACTGACACTGACAGCAAATTTCGGAATAGGATATTTTAATAACCAGTACGAACATGATTAATTATAGCAGCAAGCAAAATCTGCTTGTATTTAATGACTCCTGATTATTGTTTTTGGATAGACTTGAAGTTTTTTTTAAAACCGATAATTAAGTACCTTCCATGACAGAAATACAACTTCTGATTCAATTATTTTGTGAGATTCTTTTTATTTTACATTTTTACCTGGACAAGGTCTTCAGGAACCTGTTTGCTGTTCTCCAGCACTCTGATTGGAGGGATGATCCAGTCTCTCTTCACCCTGACCATTCCGTTTCCTTGATTTCTCCATGGGTAAAGGGCCTGAGGATGGAGCTCTCCCTGTGTGTGATAAGGTTCTGCAGAAATCCACACCTGAATGAAAAAAAAAAAAAACACAGCATGAAAATCACATTATTATAAAATCACAGATTATAAAACATTAAGACTGATTGCATTGCAGTTGATAAAAAGACATAATGTATATCAGTGAAGTTGGACATGAAATGTAGTTTTTGATTCAAGTATTACTCACTTCCTGGATGACTCAAATTATGTCATTATAGATTTGTGCAGCTGTTCAAAACCATGCAAAGAGTCTCCCACAGCGCTGTTGTATTCCCAGTGGCTTTATTGAATTGCTGTGCGATAGCTTCAACTATGAGGTTGTCTGTAATATGGAATCCATGGGATTGTGTGTGTGGGGGGGTGGGGGGGCAGAGAGGAAGCCGTGCCACGGCCTCAGGTTTCACTCACTAATACGTGTCTTTGTAAGCTTGCTTTGATCTGGGTGCAAATTCATCCCAGGACCAGGAAACACAAACACTCATGCTCATTTCACAAGCCCTCATTCACCACATTGCTGTCTTAGCTAAGTTCACACAAATTTACCCACTCACTCACACTCACACTCACACACACACACACACACACACACACACACATAACTCACATGTGAGACACACACTCACACAACAGCTGTCGAGTATGGATTTAGATCCTGTGCTTTCCCACCCGCATTCCCCCTCACACTCACAAATTCCCCTTTATGCTCAGCTCTGCACCTGACTAGGAGTTTGGGGTCACCTTACGGATCTGCTCTGCTGCAGGAATTTCATGGACACACTGATATTCATGCTTTCTCTCACACACACACACGCACACACACAAGCTGACATACATGAATGTGCATCAACAAGCACCCTCCCACGTACAAGCATGTACACAGTTCTGTTGCTTCCTTCTTTTCTGTGGGAATTCACTGGATTTAGCATTAGTTCACATGTGTTTTACAGCTCAAATACTAAATCTATAGAACCGGAAGTGAAACGGGTCTCGAAGGTTTTTGTTTAACCTTTGAGATTTCCATTTTGTCCTGCTAAATATTGATGGAAAACCTGTTTCATTTCAAATTGTAATGAGAGTAGACAGAGGATCAGTAGTACTAGGGATGGGAATTGTGGGCTAAATTAAGTTATGTGAGAATACGATCGATACGATACAATTTATGATAAGATACTGTATATCATACAGTATAATACGATATACATATGTGGCCCATAAGGATAATATCAAAATACAGTGATTCACTGATAATGAATATATTGCATGACAATCGTATAATGATTTATCATGATATCTTTATTGAAGAATATGAAATGCAGCTAAAAAGCAGGATTAATGTACAATTTATTCAATGCAATTTGTCAGTTTCACTTTTAATCATGTTACATCTCTTAACTTCGTTTCATTGCTTTTCAACATTATCCTGCTTTCTTCTTCTTTTATCCTGCTGTAAACATCTTCTTTGTCTCTTAAACTTCCTTTCATGTTTCAAACATAGGTCATAAAAGCCCCTGTGAGAAGTCATAAAGTATTTACACAGTGAGTCAAATTGGCAGGGAAGTCTGTTTGACGCCAGCAATTCGATAATTGTTTCACTCGAGTCAGATATATTGCCTCATCAATATTTCCTCCAAAAGATATTGGGTACATTTTTGAATATTTTGGGAAATGCCTGTGATCCCTGTCGTGTCTGTGGGTTGAGTGATCTGATACTGTGATCCTTTGGCATGCTGTTCAACAATGCAGGGAAAAATGGCAACCATGGGTGGCATCTGCAGGCCGAGTCAGAGGGCAGGCTAAGCTTAGCTAGTTCTATATTCTTGTCCCGAACCTATTTAACTTTTTGTAGCCATCGTCATCTACACATGAACAGCGATGTTTACGCTCACATTCCAGCAGTGCATGTCAACCACACTAATGAATCCTGATAGCTATCTGCTTCCATACTTCAGACTTGCAAATAGTTACATGTAAATGTGATCTCAAGCCTTCATAGTACACATTCTGCCTTGTCACTTAACCTCAACATCAATAACACCTGCATCACAGTTGTGTTTCCAAATATAGCACGTCCTTTCTGATATGCAGACACTATGGCTAACATGAGAATCTTTGTTTAAATGCACAGACAGTGAGGTGCAGACCAGTGTGAGCATCAATGCAGGTTTATAAATCTTCTCCAGAACACCTGGCTTATTGCATAATTAAATAAAAGAAATGTAACTTAAAGAATCAATGTGTTAACTGAGGATTGATTTTCAAATTGGTAAAGGTATTTAATTATAACATTTGAGAAGATTTACAGTAAGACACTTAATTTTTGGTACTGAACATGTTTCAAATCCATCAGGATACAAAATCTGGGGACCATGAATGTCTATATATTTCCATGGCAATCCAGGAAAAGACGTTCCCTTTACATAAAATTCCAACCTAACTGGTAGATAATTTAAGTCAGTAGAATTTATCCTCTGGGAACTAAGAATGTTTAAACAAAATTTCACTCGATCCATCAAATAGATATTGAGTCAAGACCAAAGTGGGGGTACCAACAGACAGGCTGAGTGACCGGTAAACTGACAAATCAACACCGCCATCTATTAAACCACATCACTGGCTTGACAAAAAAAAGAGATTCAACCATGTTTTGTAAAGTTGGTTTAAATGTAATGTTTTTAATTTTTGATAAATTATATTTCCATTTTTTAAAACCAATACGATTATTGAAATGTTGTCTATTGAGTGTCAGTGACCATCTGCACATGAGACAAGGGGAAATTTAAGAGGAAACTGTGGCTCCACCAAGTATCTGCTTGGGTCTTAATGTTTTCACCAGACCGAGATGCAGTAACGCCAAAGTATCATGTTACCAATTAGACCAAAGAGTTCCTTTTCTGAGAGAAAGAGCGACGACACCACATACAGATTAACTGTTTTAGAGGCTTTTCCCAGAAACCTTTACAGCCTGGCCTTTCACCTCGAGCCCTCACAGAAGTATGGACAGCTTGTTTGGGGATGATATGCCCTCACAGCAAGAGCTGTTAAGCACTTCTGCCGAGGAGTGTTCACTGAGTCGGAGAAAGTTTGATTCTACCTCGATGATGCTGGTTTTCGAGAACAAATGAGTCCTATTGTATTATAGATAGTGGTTGACAACATGGAAAATTTTCAGGAGATGATTTCTCCAGAATAAATCATTTAATGTATTACATTAAAAGGAAAGCCTGTTTTAATTTATAAGAAGTACATTTGGGTTACATTTGGCAATACAGGCTCACAGTGACATTTCCGTTAAGTATTCGATTCAGCTAAAGTCTATTTACCCCCTTGCAACATTTAAGAGTATCTGTAAAAGAACCACCTTAAAGAGTCTACTCTAAGTTTTAAGAGGAGTGTGCATCTCTGTTTATTTCTGTATTAAACCTCTTCTAACCAAAGTGTCTCCCCTCCAGGAATGCGTGAGCAGAAAAGTCCTTAAATAACTCAAGAAATCACTGTCCAGCCAGGCAACATGTCTGACAGTCTTTTTGGCCAAAGGGCTTGAGGTCACACAGGTGTCCCTCCGGTCACTGCTGTCACTGGTCCTCAAGCATAGACATACACCTAGTCAGTCACCCACCAGCAGTATTGGTCCCACACCCATTCTCTTTGCTAAGTCATGACTGCTTGGCATGGGTGGCCTATTTATGGTGCCACTACAAGTGTGAGTCTCTCTTGGAACAGATGTCTGAGGTTGGGGAATGCTGAGCAAGGTTGAAACATTGAGACTAAAAGTAGGGCTCAACAGGGGTATAAACATGGAGTTACTAAAAAAAATATAGGCCCTACATAATGCAACGATCCTGAACTGAAGTTGTCCAAATTGCCATCACATTGTCTTAACTATCCATCGGATGCACATTTTAATAGCCAGCTATTTGAAAATATGCATTTATTTCTCCTCTCATAGATGAGGCAGTGATGCATTGGGTCTGGATAATTACATCTATATTTCAATTATTCCATTGTCAGAGTATTTGAAAACAAATGTCATCAGTTTTTACAGTACCTTAATAATATTAAAATCTGCTCTCAATATCTTTTTTGTTCTATATTTAGTTTTTTAGATTACCAATATGTAGTCTAGATTTAGTTTTTTAGATTACCAATGTGTTCTAAATTTAGTTTTTTTTAGATTTGCTAAATGTGTCCTAGATTTACTTTTCCTAAACCAATGATTTCTTAAAATTCATTGACTAGATTTTGTTGAGTCGGCTGAACGGAATGCCTCAGGGATGTATTTCAAGATAACTTCTTTTCTCTATTTTTTGGTTAATGATCTACTATTTTAATCTGTTTTGCACAACTTATACAACAATACTATCATATATACACAGAAAGCTCTTCATTTACTGCTGAATTAAACACAATCATATTTAAGGGTGCTAGCAGACTTGGTGTGAGGAGTACAATTCCAAATTAAACTCTGATTTAATTTCTAATGATAGGAGAAAGAAAAACAAATACTTCGATTGATTCTGAACTGACCTCTTAACCATCAAGTTAATTTCATTGAGAAGTTAAATTATGTCGTGGATGTTTGTTTTTGTTTTGGACTTTACTGTAGATTCATCTTTACTACAACATAATGCTTGAAGACACATTTTTGTAACGTAGTTTTAGTACAGATATCACTTACAAGTGACAAGCTGAAAAAAAATCTAAAATATACATTTGCATGAACATCTTATAAAAACGGCTTTTAATGCATGCAATGTGATGATACCTCTTGGGTATCTACATGAGTTAATTTACTTATCCATTCCTAAAACAACTGTCACCAACTAGTCGTCCATGTCTCAGTCAGACTCACTTCACTGTTCTGTCGATTACTTTTATGTTCTGGTTTTGTTGCCCTTTCCTCCTCATGAAACATTAGTCAGTGTAAAACAACACACAGGTATCCACACCCAGCAGGACCTGTGTTTCAGACTCTAAATCCTCTGACTGATTGTTTCCGATGAGTGAGACCTCAGCGCCAGCTGGCCGCTGCTACAGAGTCTTGATCTGTACCCGATTTCATGGTCAAACAGCGGCCCACTCGTCTTTCCCCAATGGGGATTACAGAGCGAGACAAATGGCATCACGTATGCATCTGGGAACAGCTGTGGCTGGTGCCCCCTCTCACAACACCCGGCAGGCCCGAAAAGTAACATTCAAAACATCACCAGCATACTGACAATTAAAAGAACACAACTGGAAGCTATCAGGTGACATTCAGCAAAGCCCCTGATTTGGATTTAAAGCTATTTTTTTTATTCTGATAATCTACATCTTTAGAATTTGTGATAATGGTTGGTTCTTCTTATCATGCATGTATCAGAATAGAGTTCAGTCCTAACATGGTTAGGATTTGCTGGACATGGTGGCCTGTAACCTTTGGGAATCATTATTTACAATGATAAACAGACTACTGGAAAAGTACATTTTATCTGATTTATGATTGTTACAGAAATATGACATCAGTTTTTCTCTTTGATTTTGTTTTACTCATTTGTGACCTTGTAGCAACTGTTTAGCACTTACCCATCAGTCCTCTACCAACACAAACAAAAATAAACACTTGGACATTCTTTTAAAGGCCAACATTAGAGATGTAAAACCACTGATTAAAGGAATATGCCACTTAAAATACATTTTTCCATATTGAAGCTACTGTATTTTTGCATGGTAGCTTTGAATACTACTACTCTTGGGTGGCCCGGTGGCCGGGTGGCCTTTGAAGTCCACTATGGGTCTGAGCATTTTGTGCTGGCAGTGCCTATTTTCAATACAAAATCAATGCAGTTCAGTGTTTTCACGCCCACAGTGTCGACAGTTTTTTGTTGCTGTGCTCACAGTGCTTTCAGTTGAAAATAATTAAACTTTTGGAACCCTGCCACGATCATCAGTTTCACTTCTCCCTCACCAACCAATCAAAGACAAAAAGTAACGGGACTTTTGATCAACTTTGTCAACAACAATGGCAGAGGAGAAACTAAACCTTTACCTCATGCACCCATACTCTTTTTGAGGGTTCCAGGGCTAGAGCTGCTAATGCCAAACACAATAAATTTCCATCATTTCCTTACATGGAAGAAAATATTAAGCAGAGCAGTTTAAACAGACCTAATGGTCACTACCAAGTGAGGTCGAAGTGCAGGGTAAGAACTTTTGTAACACAGCAACATTAACCAGAGAAAGGCTTTGAAATTGAGGTGGGTGATGCCAACTAAAAAACAAAACACTGCTCTTCCATGTGAAGGAGCCTGGTTGCAAATTTTCAGAGCCACCTTTCAATCATTTTCTGGAAGTATTCCACACCAAAGATTGATTTCTGGGGGAGCAGATTGTTCCATTTACAACTCACCAAATAAAGAAGAGCCACTTCTTTTTAGTTCAGTTATCATGCCTCTGGCATGTAAAGATGCAATTTAACACTAACCCCACCACTAGAGCTTAAGTTGTGCTCTGATATCTGCATCCAGCCTGAAGAAGTGGATCTTCATTTTTAAGGTCAAGCTTTAGGGTTTATATAGGTCTTTTAAAAATGCTTTTTAGGTTTCTCCCAAAATATGTCTTGCACATCATAAGAGGCTCTAACTGATTTTCCTGTTGTTGTTTCAGTGATCCATGACTTCCATGTCCTGAACAAACATCTTGTATTTTCTTTTCTTTCCTTTTCTTTTTTTCTTTTTTCAAAATAAATTTGGTAAAATTATACAGTAATCACAAAAAAACAGCGCAAAATTCACAATGAAGACTGCTGTCACAACTGTATAGCATCTTGCAACATCTACATTGAGTTATGGAGCATATCCAGGCAACACTGCCCTTCAGAATCACTGGAGGCCCACTCACTCACCATCCTAACCTGGGCTGCATTACTACTCAAAACAGAGAGAAAGACTGATGGTGGTTGGAAGTGCTGTTGGTGATATTTCAGTTTACATTGTCATCCATTTTCAAACTCATGATGGTGTATGCCGACAGGGGCTCCTAATGATGCCCCGAGCCCTCTGTACACATCTGGAGACTCTGTCTCCTCAAAACACTTCATCATCCTCTCTCCAACCAGGATGAAGTGTTTAGATCGGACTCAGCCTCTGATTGCAGAACACGTTCTGTGCCTCTATTGATGGAAATCAGTTGGTGTTTGGTTTGAGACATCACTCAGGTAATAATATAAACTGTGTATTTGAAGAGTGGGGCAACCAACGGGGAAATTTCTGACCGGGATCACACTCTGAAGGGGCAGGAAGTGAGACATATTTTTCTGAATTTTGGGTGTAGATTCAATAAGATCCATATAGCAGGGAAAGAGACAGAAGCAGAATGAGATACTGAAACTCAAGTGCAAGTGGAGTTCCTCTGCAGTACATTATCTATTGCAAAAGTACAAGAAATTGTTATTAAAACTATTCCAGCAATAAGAAGGAGCCGCAGCAGAAGCCCTTCTGATGCCTTACGTTTCTGGCACCTGTTCTCTGTTTTTTTTTTTCTGTCAAAGGTGAAAATAACAACTGTAGATAACATAGTCCACAGAACTTCAAATGCCATTAAACTATGAACCTAAGATAAACTTTAACGTTCTTACTTTTGAGCCTCTTTCATCCATTGAGCTTTACAGACTTTTCCCATGAGGTATACAACCCAAAACAAAGGTCTCCAAGGCAAAAAAAATGTCAACGTATCTTGCTCATTTAGTCTGACAACAAGCGTTAAAAAAACTTTGATTTGTCTTACCTGACAAAGCAGACTTCCCAGCACACACACCATCAACATCCGCGCTGCCATCCTGTCTACCTGCACTCAGTAACTAGGACCTCTGCTGACTTGAGGATCAGAATCTCCTCCGTTTAGAACTGGGCTTCTGTGCAGGTCAACTGAGCAAGGCCAATTTCTCCAACCCTGAAATCTGTCCCCTTCTTTCTTCCCCTCTGTTCACTTGCTCTTGCAGTCAGTCTGTCTGTCTGTCTGTCTCCCTCCTTTCCTCTCCCAGCGTCTGTCTCTCACAGCTCCTCCCTGTTCATAGCTGGGGTATGTTTCACAGTCGCGGGGTAAAGGGGTTAGAATTTCAGCAGCAGCCCTCCCATGTACCCCAGCACATGTGCTGTCACTCACAGGCTGGTGAGAGAGGAGAGAGAGACAGAGGGAGGGAGGGAGAGAGAGAGAGGGAGTGATGAAGAGAGAAGCAGGGCAGCTGTTTGTGGTGTAGACAGAAAAAGTGTCTTCACAAGTTTGAAGTAGATGTGTAAGTATGTACACTTTATTTAACAATTTTCAAAACACAGTGCTGAAAGTGTGACCCAAGGTAAGGGAGACTAAAGAGAAGTATGCCAAGAGATTGATGTATGAACACAACTACAAAGTATTAAAAGAGCTATTAGCTTTCCAGCTATTTCCATTAGCTTACACATCTATTTTATAACCAGCAAAGAAGGTGGTTGAGGTTTAACAGCTTCTTTACAATGAAATGTTTCTTGAAAGATTTGCAAGAAATTATCTATCACTATTTTTCCTTCCCTTCACTTGCAACAATTAATTTTCTTTCTTAGAAGTTAACTGCCAAATAATGGAATCCAACAGATCACAACAAATAGAAACACAATAAGTTAATTCACATGATCTACTTGACAGTGAAACAAACTCTCATGGAAACAGTCCTCAGTGGTTTAGCACTTGTTTTCTCTTCGCC